>NC_134458.1:154813485-155124588 GCF_047948215.1 Lycorma delicatula
GTCGGTATATCCGCAGACCCTCAGCGCGCACGTCATCAACGATAATTCCCTTTAGGAGGCGACGCTGGTATCTTCTCCAGCAGACCTAACTCTTGCGTGCAGCACGCTATGGACCACCACTTCTTCCCGGGTTTCCGCCTGCGTTTAACAGACGGCTCCCCGGAAGCAGTGATCATGACGGCTCCAGGCACTCTCAGATCAGCGGACTGGCCATTAACTAAGAGTCTGTCTATTGGCCGAGGCTGCCGTAGGACTTTATTACAACCAGTCTTGATGGCCCGGCCGAATTATTGTATTTGATGGGTTTCTGGGATTGACATCTCCAGAAGGTGTCACGGCCCAGGCTTTCGCCGATGTCTGTCTCCTTTTAATTCGTGGTAATTCAAGACCGCAACTGGAAAATCGAGCGCAAGTGGACTTGTCAACCGCAGAGGGCTGGATGGATGTTCACAATTTAAAGATTTTTGTGTCCAAGACGAAGTTTATACTTCTAAAGGGTGCAGACAAATTATCGTACAATCGAACCCCTACATTAAGTATAACGGCTGTGTAATCGGCCGAGTTAGAGTTCATAAGTACCTAGGTATTTTATTTGATGAGAAGTTGATGTTTAGCAACCACATTGTACAAGTAGCGGCGGACGTTGTCTCAGTGATGCACAAACTTAGGAGAATTGATTGGATGGACTATGGGTTGTCTAGCCCTAAATGTACATGGTGTACCGAAGTGTCATCGAAAGCATGACCTCTTACGCGGCGCCCGTTTGGGCGCATGAGTTGGATATGAATAGAGAGCACTTCTTCAAAAAGGAGTGTTCAGCGCAGAGCCTTAAGTGTATGCATGGTGTTTTTAATACAACCTCCTACGAGGCTACCACCGTATTGGAAAAGGCTCTCTCCCATCGATTTTGTGGTGAAAGTTCGGACAGCCATGTGGAGATTCCGAAGAGGCCGGGAGGCCGAGGTATTTGGGGTGCGGTTTCGGGCCAGGCCATTACCGGAACGGAACGGCGATCCCAATGAACCAGATCTAAATTTCGTTCAGTTGCCCATTTCCCGCTTGCGGAAGAGTCTGCAGAGCCTCGCTATGGAAGCATAGCAGCAAGAATGGGACAACACGATTAAGAGAAGACTCTGTATAAGTTTATACGGGATTTGGGGGGATGTTATGCTTCGAATCAGATTTTTAAGGCAACGGATGCCCAGGTGCTCGCCAACCACGTATAGTTGAATCAATATCTGTTTCGCTTCCACCTGGCAGCTCATAAGCTGCGCATCTGCGGGGAGGTCCAGTCAAATGAACACCTGATTTTGACTACCCTACTCTTGGGGGTCCAGAGACCAGGCTCCCTGGAAATTAGAGATCAAGGGGAAAATTGAACACTCACAAGCGGCGAGTCAATGTGGCGAGAACCGCATTGTCGGACGTGTGGGACACGTACACACGTACACGCCGCAAGGGCGCGAAGAAAACTAGCCACTATAGACCACTCTTCGCGGATCATCCAGTTAATACGGAGATCAAGAAAGGAATGTATTCTCTCAAAGCTCGTGAATGTTGGACCTCATATCGGGGACAGCCATAGACGACGTGGTCCACTGTATCATCTACAGTGATAGCTATAGTGATGGATATAGCTGTAGTATGGCATCCTCAGTGTTCTTACGCGGTCGGTTGCCATACTGGTTATCCATCAGTAAATGATCAGTTACCAATCTAAAACTAATGCGCAAACATGGGACCTTCTCACAAACCTTGCCAATCGCAGGCAAGAGTGTTAGTGGCTGGCGCCAGACAGTCCAACTACTTGTATATCGTAGCAGGGCTCCGTCACCAAAGCGACGTCGATGTAACTTTTCCCCAATTAGCAAGATAAAGTTGGCGGTTGTTCTGCATCGTTAACCAAGTAGAGGTTCCTGGCTTCAACAAACTGTTCGAGACCAACCCCTCTGGGGTCAGTGAGTGGTGAACCCCAAACAAGAGACTTGGCGTTAGCGTCTAGAGCAACCAGCACTCTGGTGCCCGGGAGACCGTCCACAATCCTGTCCAACTTCGCCAACAAGTCATCAATACTCCATCCAAGCTGGAAGTATCCCAACCCTAGTACGACATCGAGTGCAGCCCTCGTGATTCCCACGACGGTGAATTGCTTATCAGGCCAATGAGGCATCCAAAAGACACCCAACGAATCTGAGAAAACTACAATCACGAACAGCGGCTGCCCCCCACGAGAATGAATAACATCCACTCCTGGAAACCGATAATCCTATCCCCGACCGCGTACAGCTCCTGGACGAAGAGGAGCTCGGTCTTACCCGTCAAAGAGCCTCATGGCCATGGTGGAGTCCGTCTTCGAAGACTTCCCCCATTCATGCGTCGCCATAAGCTGTATTCTTTACAGCTTTCGCCAGAGCAATCTCATACGCTCTACACCTCTTACCCTCGACCCGGTGTTCAGCATAGCTGACATTCACCAAGATACAGGCGGCGCACTTGGCAGGCGCAGACTTGGCAGGGCAATTGGCGGCCCTGTGCCCCGGAAGAGCACAGTGAACACACAACTCCGACTGCGCTGTGCAACGGAGAGAGGTGTGACCAAACCCTGACACTTGAAGCATCGGGCGTCTTCTATATGGTCGACAACCCTATATGAGGTACACCCAAAAACAGACATCCACCGGCCACCAAGAACTGCTGGATCTTAGGCGAGGTCTCTAAAACTCAGTGACTTTTTGGGGCTCCTTCTTCCCCAGCTGGTGAACCACCCTGGTTTCCCTAATGAAGTCCTCGACGGCCAAGAGAAGATTTTGCCCGTTCACGGCCCTGAGGATTTCGGGCTTCTCTACCCTTGTCGCCCTTAGCATATCATATACCAATATCTGCGGACTCCGCTCGGCCAACAACTGAGCCTTCAAACCGAACTTTTGCAGAACGTCGGTCTCAGCAGCTGCTTCGCCTGCCGCTCACTAACACCTTCCAAGATTACCCCATGGTCCCTTGTTATCGTGACCCGGAAGACTTCGATCCTTTCTTTCCGCGGGCCCAAAACCTTTTTAAGGGTTAACTTCATCGCTACCGACGATGCCCCCGGACCAGGTTTAAGTGGGACTACCTTAACAGTAGCCCGCTTAATTTTGGGTGCCGACGCCTGAACTGGCGGCGGTGGATCAACTCGCTTATGCGCAGGCGCGGCAGCAATTGAGGTGAAAGAGACAAGATTTCTAACCTTCTCTTCCACCCATTGAATGGATTTCTGGATTTCGCTCAGAGCCTCACCCGTCACCGATTTGAAACCCCGAACTCCCTCCATAACCTTGTCGGCCTTCCCTGACAGTCGCCAAACGACTGATTCCAGGGCCAGGTTAGCGCCTTGTAGTCCCTTGCATTTTAATATCAGACCCGCGACCATCAAGCTGCACTTGCCTAAAAAGGAGTCGATCACCGCCAAAACTCCAGTACCACATGCATCTTTTAGATTCGACTGTTACAGTCGGATCAGGAGCTACCTGCCTCACAGCAGCCTTCACCCCGGAGACCTCCCGCACCGAGCCGATCTTCATATCGCCGGACTCCGCTTTTCCCGACTTCGTGTGGAGCCGCCCTTTGGCCTTGGCTCTCCCTCCTCTACCACTCACTCCCTGTACGGTTCCAGCCGCAGCCTTCCTCGCACAACTCGTAGTGAAAGTTTTGGCAGGATTTTTAGTGCAATCCGCCGGTGCGCTTAGGCGCGATACTGACTTCGTGGAGACCTCCTTATCGAAGGACCGTGATCTTAGACCTACTGGGTTACTTTCTCGGCAGGAAGGGGTTGCCGGCAACCAGGTCCTTGGCTATTCCAACAATGTCCTGTAAACAATCTCCCCCGGATATCTCCATAGCGTCTGATGAACAAATATACCGAGTCTACGGCCAGGCACTATAGTAACAATCTGAACGTACCTATCACCTAACACAAGGCAAGGTGAGCGTCCAGCAGTGAACTATCCCGAGCAAGGCCACCTGTTCTCACTTAGCCCCGCTCGAAACGTCATAGGCTAAAAGCTCCTAGATCAGACCACCACTGATTTAGAGGAGAGTGCACAAGTTGTTAATGAAATTATAAAAGATTCCATAAATATTGATGACCTGTTTGATGAACGTACATTGTTGAACCAGGTAATTCAAAACTAAACGGTAGGTCGAGGTTAAATTCTGAAAAAGTACCAGATACTATTGAAGAGAAGTGGAAAGCAATTTTTTTTTCTTTAGGAAGTGGAAAGCTAATATTTCATGTTGCAATATTTCTAAAATGGTTGAGTTTGCGATGTCTTTGCTTGGGACATCTGCTCCAGTTGTGAGAGTTTTTTTTAATTATAGGGAACATTTGGTCTGCAGAAAGGAGTAGACTTTTTGTATCTACTGTTAAGCATCTGCTAAATGTTAAAATTAATTCAGAACTTTCTTGTTGTGAATTTTATGATGTAATTAAAACAAACAAATAGTTTCTGAAGAAAGTATTGTCTAGTGAAAAATAAAACTGAATAAATAAAGTTTAATGTTCTGTAAACTGTTAAGACTTTTAAAATAATTTCAAAAATATGTCTTGGGTTGGACCCAAAACCATATGGTTTTTCTTTAGACCAGCGACGTAAATTCCCTGTGTTTATATCATTACGGGTAAAAATAGTTTTGTGGTAATTATTATTAGTTAATAAGTTACTTTTTTCTTTTGTTTAACCTCCGGGTTTAATACCGTTAGGTATTGCTTCAGAGGATGAGATGAATGATTTATAGCGTGTGTGAAAATGCCATACCTGACCAGGATTCGAACCCGGGACCTCCGGATGAAGGCCGAGACGCTACCTCTCGCGCCACGGAGGCCAACATTATTAATAGTTCAGTGATAATTATTATTAACGCACTGACAAAACTACAGCCGTCTGGCAAGGTCACCGAGCTGGACGTGTTGAACTTTCCGAACATTATAAATACGCTATCGGAGAGCATGGAATGTCCTTCTAACTTATAAAATATACTTTTGTAAAATAGTAATATATTTTTATAAAATAAAAACTTTTATTTATAAAAGTAATTTATTTAAAAATAGTATAAATATGGATATGACATCTCGAATCAATCTTTTCAGGCTGATGACTGTGTTATGTGACTGAATATCTTATCAAAAGACGTGATGTAACATAAATTATTAGGCCTGTCGCTGACCGAACAACATGGGCTGATTAAAATAGGAAATTTGTCAGTGGCAGTTTCCTGTATACAATGAAATATGGAATACACATAGAATAAGTAAAGTTTAGAACTTTCAACAAATAAGTAAATTTTTAAATTATAAGGTGTAATCAGTAGAACTACGATACTACAATAGAAAATTATTAGATAACAATAATTGTTGTTTACTTTGTATTAAAAAATGTTATTCTTCTCCTACAACTTTACTATCGTTTGAGTAAATAAAAAATTTCGTATATCGATTGAATTAGTATCGATACTGTCGTTACTGTTCACTTAACCTTAAATTGCGTACCATTGTCATTAATTAGATAGGTTCAGTGTTGTAATGTCTTCTATGTAAATTGTATTTAGCTGGTTGTGTTTGTAATCAATCGTTTTTATTTAGAATTGCCTTTTATGATTACGAATCATGGATGTTTGTGTACTATAGTTGCATTTGTATTTAACTGAGGGCTAATGTTTAATTTACTGTAGTCTCGCTAGGCACTGTGATCTTATATTAACGCTTGTTTTGTATGCTGTTTACATTATATGCAATATTTGATAAATATGTAGGAGTACACTTATATAGGTTTTTGTGATGTGAAATGTAAATTTTTGTAAAAATTCATATTATTAGTGCACATAAGTATTTGTGCACTTATTTACAGCTGATAGCTGTTATTTTGTACAGGAAAAATGTATTCTACTTCAAGGAAAGTGACGCATCGTTTGAACGAGGCCGATCTTAAATGTAAAAATGGTTGTGATTATTATGGCAATGTTGAATGGGGAGGCTATTGTTCAAAATGTCACAGAGATTATATGCAAATGAAACGTCAAAAAAATGCTTCGTTGTCATTTTCTTATGGTGATAAGTGAGTTGGTTTATCATGTATATTTATTATTTTTTTCTTACTGATGTACTATAGTCATAGTCCGTTATTGATGTTAGTGCGTTTTTACCCTTTTATTATGTTATTACCATATTAATTCTCTGTAGAATTTGTATAGAGTTAAGTTTTTAAAAAATGTTATTCATTATGAAAGAGTGTTTTAGCTCACCATCTCTCTTCATCATCCATTGCTCATTCTACAGATGTAGGCCTGCTAGCCTATTCACAGCATGTTCACAGCCAAGTTCCATATGGGTGATGATGAAACGTGTAGCTCTAATTCATCATTGGAATAATCTGGTGGAAGTGCTACCTAGGACTAACAAAGAGATTTTGTTTCCTATCTGTTTTGGGCACCCGTATTGCTTGTATCCATATTCTCTGAATGGAATTTCATGGGTAGATCTGTTTTATTGTATTACTTAATGCCTTTAGGTTTCTTAATCCACAATTTCATTGCTTTGCCAGTTTTAGCATTTTAAGTGTTTTAGTATAGACAAATTTTTTTTATAGTTGTTAATAGGTTGTAATCATTAGCTTTACTTGTTTCATCTTTTCTGATATAGTCAATTTTTTCTGTAGTAGCCTCTTAAAACATTAGAAAACTGCTGATAGTAAAAATGCAAACCGTGATCACTTGGCATAGTTATGTGAAAAAAAACCTTTGTAACATGGAATACTAGAAATGCTGGAACAACCATAGAATACATAATTTAAATGAAAAAAATATATAAGATGATTGTTTCTCAGTTTAATTGAAAGCAAGTGAATTGTGTTTGTCTAATAATGCAGAATTCTGTAATGAATCATTACTCGGTATTGAAATATGCTACTACTATTGGATTCTAATCTGATGCTGTAGTACTAGCTTGAAAGGAAATACTGTGAAGGCATTTCAGAAACAAATAAGAAAGTTAGTTGAGGTTGTAAGTTCTATTAATTTGAAGTTAAAAGATTAGGACAAATGGAAAATAGCATCAAAGTAGTTGAATAACTTACGTTAAAAAAAAATTAAACTATTTATAGCAAGTGTAAGTTAATGAATTTTCTAATGATTCACAAGATTAAAAAATTTAAACCATTATATTATTTTTATTTTTATTTTACTGGTTTTAAATTTTTGATAAGATCCCTGAAAACATATCCATGTAAAACAAAGTATTATTAAAAGAACAATGAATATAAATTTCCTGTTAAACAGGTAACTTTAAATATTATGGCAAAAAGATGCAGATAATCCGGAGATGGTTGAACAGAAAAATGAGACAACAGAAACCATGATATCCAATAATGATGAAAATAATCAATCCAGATAGGAGTGGTTCATAAGTGTATGAGCAAAGGGGTTGGCTATTTTAGAATCAGTAATTTGAGAAAAAACTTTAAAAAAGTGGTTTAAAATTTGGTAAGATATATTTAATCATCAAATTATTTGCTTGGTGCTTGAAAACAGACCTAATTTTATATGGAATCAATCTTGTGGTGAAGCCATTGTAAGACATTGATGAAATGAAGTTATGGAATAGAACAGCAAACTATTATTATTGTTTAAAGATTCATTGTAAAGAATATATATAATGAAAATGAAATTAGGTTATTTTTCATATTTTCATCAATATGAAATATTAATCCAAACAGGAGTATATATAATAATAATAAACATTTATTAATGATGTCGTCGTCATTAGCCTAGCATTTATTAAGGAATTTCAAAGAAAAACAATATGGCTTGATTTTGTTGCAAAGGAAATAAATTTGTCCATCCCAAGAGAATTTGTCATTTGATAAAATACCCAGAAATGTTTCTTTGTGTGCAACAAAAATACTATTTTTATTATTAATGGAAATCTATTTCCCAATTCATACAATGAGCAGTGTTACATTGCCCTGAGAAGCACAGTGCAAAGGTTTTATCTATATTTAGAGTTAGATGGTTACAATCCAGTAGTGAATAATTTTTTAAATTGCAAACATAGAATTTTCAAGTCTTTCTAGATAATTATTTTTAGATGTAGATATAGTTTTGTAATCTGTAAACATAATCAGCAATGAATGCATAAAATGGTAAAGCAATGAATGGTTTAAGATTTTGCAACAGATCATTAAAAAAACAAGAAGTTAAAAGGTCTACCTATTTTAACTTGATGAAACATTTTTTAAGACGATTCATTTATTAAATTTAGCCTTTTTAAATATTTTACTGATAAATATAAATTTATTTTCAGGGAAATTGGTAGTGAAAAATCTGCTTTACAAAAATCACCTTTAGCATTTAATAAATTTGAAGAAAAGAAACGTCAACAGACTGATAAAAAAACTAAATTATTAAAATTCAGTGGATTTAGAAAATCATCAGCTGTTAAAGGTAACGATTAAGATTATTATTTATATAAAATTAAAATATGTGAGTCGTCTATTTTATTTTTCATTGTTATATTACTGTACTAGTTAAGAGTTTGTTTCCTTAAATTTACCTGTATATGAGTTCTAATAAAGTAATCAGACTCGCTGTGAAATTTGGAAATTGCACTGAAATTTTTAAACTCCTGTGAACCTTAGGAAACACTATGATAAATTTCTATATATATCTTAATATTTTATATCATTATAAAATACTTGCCGTTCAAAATTAATCTTGCAGAGCTAGATTCTGACACATTCATCTTATTTAATTTTCAAAATAATTTTTGAACTGGTTTTGTGGAATTCCTCAAGAACTGCCATTGTGTTTCTCTTAATGTTATTAAAATGCATCTTTTCAATGTTCCTGTTATCTTTTTGAAAAGAAAAAAGTCAGATAGAGCCAAATCCAACTGGGTTGGGTGGGTACTCAAACATAGCAATACATTTTCCCACAAAAACCTTACTGTCACGTGAGTAGCTAGATTGTCATGATACAAAATCTTTTAGTTTCTGGGGAAAGGTTTGTGTCATTTTTGTTATAAGGTCTTCAGCATTTCCACATAATCAGACTGTGTGCCAATTTGATATGATTTCAAAGCTAAAAATTGTTTTAATATCAATAATATATCAGCATTGTTTTGAGTCTGGATTTAGACTGAAAATCCTTTTTAGACATGGAGAACTAGCAGCCTTCCATGTGTATTTTGTTAATTCATTTAAGTGCCATATTGGTAACCCTATAGACAGTAATTGTAATGACATTGATCAAAGTATAATCTTTTTAACTCTGCTTCTGGTCTTCAGCAAACTGTTTCAATAACATTTTTGTGTACATCTTTTCATGTTTAAGAATTCCCTAAATATTCTCTATTATGCTTCTGATGGATAATCAGTGGTTATCACTTACAATTTGATTTAGTTGACTATGTTTTTATCAGTTCTGTCCATTAATGGCCACCGATCTCTTATTAATAACTTATTTTCTCCCTATAGGGTTTCTACTCGTATTTAAACAGATGTGTTCTTCAAGCATTATTCTCATAAACTTATATTAACATCTCCATAATTTCACTTTCACTTTTGCCAAATTTGATTAGGAATTTAACATTTGTTCATTGTTGTAATTAAAACAATGTGTGTGCAGTAATTTACTAAAACATAAAGAGATAAAAATTACCTTTTTATAAAATGAAGATGTAAAATTTAATGTTCTTTGAATTATCAGCTGTTGTGCTTCTACAGAAACTTGGACTTCTTTCTTTGGGTGCTTATATGGTCAGAGTTAGGAAATTTCTCATATGTTGTGATTCATGGCAGTGTATAGCCACCACATTAAAAAAAAAAAAGAAACAGGATTCCAAAATTTCATGGTCTAACACAGGTGTAATTTTTGGGTCCAGAAAGCAGTGCTCATTTGTAAAATATTAAAAGATTGTGGGATCTGCAGTTCGGTGACAGAAAAAACAATGAGGCACCATTTCGATTTGCATTTTGTCATTACTTTAGTAAATGTCAAAAACAATTTAATTATGTATATTATCTTGAAGGGAAAAATGAAATGCCTTCCCTGCATTAATCCAGTAGTATCACTTTTTATTTACTTTTAACATTAAAATTATATATATATATATATATTAACTTTAACCAATACCCAGTCCAGAGTGAAATTCAGAGCTGAACTCTCTCAACCCTTCTACATAAAAACTGGGTTGAGGCAAGGAGACGGCCTCTCACCACTCCTTTTTAACTGCGCCCTCGAATTTGTCATGAGAAAATAGTATGAAATAAATCCCAAAAATATAAAAATGGGTACTAAGAAAAACTCCATCACACTAAATTGCCTAGGATTTGCAGATGACCTCGCTCTTTTAGAAAATAATATTCAAGAAGCCAAAACACAAATCATGAGCCTTCAAAACCTAGCACAAAAGATAGGGCTTCATATCTCTTTCGAAAAAACTGAACTAATGGCCATAGATCCTCTGGTAATAGAGCACATTACGGTAAACAATCAGAAAATTAAAATAGTAAAACAATTTAAATATCTAGGGGAAATAATAACTTATAATTTAAATGAAAAAGTGACATGGCAAAACAGGACAAATAAAATGATTAAATCCCAAAAATTAACTTGGTCAACATATAACAAAAAATGCCTTTCTGCTAAAACAAAAATTAAACATTATAAAACTGTAGTACAGCCAGAAGTCACTTACGGAAGCGAGACCCTTTTCAAAATCACTCAGAAAAACCGAATTGAAAAAATTCTGAAAATAGAGAGGAGAATTGTCAGAACGTGTATCAATAAAAAACACCAAAAAGAAGGCCAATGGTGGATTGTGCCAAATGAGGTGGTGTATCGAGAAATAGAGCCTGTTACTGATACTATGCGGAAAAAAAGAATCTCTTTCTTTGGTCATCTCATAAGGACACCGGAAACAAGACTGTCAAGAAATATCATTGAAAAGCTCTGGTTCCAAAAGCTAGAAGTAGGATGGATCAAAGAAATTAGAGAAGATATGAAAGAATTGGGAATTTCCCTGACTGACCTACAGAATAAAACTGGAAAAATTACAAAGCTAAAAGATAAAAGCATTAGATTTAAACAAAAGACAGACAAACGACAAAATACAACGAAGAGGGTGTTTACGGATGAAGAAAAGAAAGCAAGATCTGAACGGATGAAGAAATACTGGGCAGCTCGGAAGAGTAAAATAACACGCTTTTCTCAGAAAAGATCCAACTAAAAATTGACTTAAGTGGTCCCATGTTGGCCGTAAAAGCATAATAATAATAATAATAATAATAATATATATATATATATATTTATGCAGTATTTGCTTTTACTTTAATTTGTAAAACTGTTTACCTTGTTTTTTATAGAAAAAAAAGTTATTTTCATGTTTAACATTTTTTATCCATTTCAGTTTCTTTGATTTTATTGCTATATATATAAATTTAACTGCATTATCATATATTAGGCAAAATTTTGTCCCCAAAAAATAATACTTTCTTTGAAAATATATGCAAATTTATGCTGTCTATTAATCTGTAAAAGTAGAGATCCAAGATGTCAGATTATCAAATTATTAAACAAAAGAAATAATTTTTGCGTAAATGAATAATATTTAGTAAACTCTTTCCATTGTTACTTTTAATGATTAATGCTAAATTAAACATTTTTAAATTAATTGCAAGACTTCATGGAGTATTGTGTTCTTTGAAACACTCCAAACTGAGATACTCTGAACTGAAGAGTTTGTTATTTGAGCATACTGGTGCTAAATATGGTCCTCTCTGTTTTAAGGAAAGAAGGAATTAGTTAAAAATTGTATAATAATCAAGAATCTAAACTATAAAATAAAGTACAATATTGTCTGATTAAAAATTGCTGTGTTATATTTTTGGTGCTGAAGATATAATTATTTGCAAAATTGAAATTAAGGTTAAGATGTTAATTGAGGTTAAGATGAGCACTATCAGGCAGAAGTTTGAAGCTTCCTGAATAAGTGTTAACCAGGACAATGGTTTGATTAACCATGGCCATTTTTACTATCACCTAATTCTTAAAATTCTTCATCATGTAATTTTTTTGTGATTTTTTATTAAAGATTGACTGTCCTTACCTCTTTATCCTTACCTTTTGCTCAAATACTAAATTGCAGATGTGGCTAGCCAGATTTGATTGGAAATTGATCTTTGGTAATATATCTGTCATATCACCTATGGATCATATGTAGGATCTGGAATGCATGATTAGTTTTTCTTGGAAATCACACCTTGGCCAATTCTGTAAACATTCTGAATATATTTGTATAGTATTCTTTGCAAAAACACCTTATACATTGTTTCTTTGTTTGAAATTTTAATTCTTTTGTATTTTTCACAGATGGAGGAAGAAGTGAACAATTGACATTTGGTCCGGCGACTGCTGAAGTAGATCGCTTACGTCAAGAACACTATGATCTTTTCTCACAAGTTGGAAAATCGGTTGAAACAGATGTTCACAAATGTATTCATTCGTTTTATGTTAAATTGTGCCATGAAGCAGAAGTTCAAATGATACCTGTTGAGGATTTATCAGAACATGCACAAAATTTTTATCAGATGTTTAATAAACGAATTGATATTAACTCCACGTATGAAAGTGAGTAAAAAACAGTTTAATTTTTTTTTTTTTTTACTTTTAAGGTCGCAAAGGACCACTTTAGTCAGAATAATTCAAGTCTTTTTTGCCGATCTTTTGGCCTTTAAGTTCTTTGCTTTTACTTTCTCCCAATATTTAGTTATTCTTAATGATCTTTCTTTACAATCCTCTTCTGAATAAACCCTTTTTGTATAATTAAAAGTTCTTACTTTAAAGTTGGTATTCGGATCTTTAATAACAAATTTTTATTTTTCTTAATTTTGTTTTGATTTATTAAGTAAATCTTCGTAAGTCAAATTTAATTCTTGCATGTCTTCTTTAATTTCTTTGATCCATAATGGCAGATTTTTTAAAGACCAAAATTGATTGATAATTCTCTTAGTAATCCTATCCTGCAGTAATCTTAACAAGTGTGCACAGAAAGAAATTCGCTTCTTTTTCATAGTATCAATTAAGGATTCCTTGATTAATTTTATGTTTAGAATATTAATTTTTTATCATTATTCCAAAAATGTTTTTGTTATAATTTTAATTCTTATTTAAAATTATTCTAAAGGATAATATTTGTTTAATTTTATGGAGATTTAATGAAAAAAGGACAAATTTTCAGGTGGACATAAAACACTGGTTTTTCTTGTAGACTGTACACCAGTAATAATGGCAAACCGGGAGATTTATAGCTATTAAATAAAATAATTATTAAAAAGCAAAAACCCCTGTCTACTAATGGTACACATCTACCTAGAATAATTATGAAAAACAAACAAAAACTACTTTTTTTATTTCTTTTCTTATAGGCTTTTTTTCAGGACACTAATTTGTCAGTGATGTGAAATTTAATATTACTTCTATATTTTGTTGTATTCTGATGCCTTTTAGTCATAAAAAAAGTGGAGGCTAATAAAGCTACCATCTCATAGCCTGTATAAGCATCTGATTATAATATAAAATGTAGAAGTAATATTAAATTTCACATCGCTTATTAACTTAGTGTTCCTGAAAAAATGCCTGTAAAAAAAGAGACAAAAAAGTTGTTTAACTGTTTTTTGTTTGTTTTTCATAACTATTCGTGTAGATATGTACAATTAGTAGTTGGGTTTTTGTTTTTTAATAATTGCTTTATGTAACACGTTTTTGTTCATTTCCATAACTTTACCAATCTATCGCCATCTAGATACAATGCTGGTATAACTTTGTTTTTTTTTTAACATGCTATGTAGATAGAGGTTTGAGTGTTAATGAATGATAATGTACATATGTGTAATGAATGTATCTGTCAGCTAAGATGCATTCCTGCATTGTTTTTCTGAGCACATATTTTGCTTATATTTTGAGAACGACAAATTTTTTGGAAAAAATCAAGAGGAGGCAAAAAGTGTTTATTTTTTATTGTTTTATGTATATCGTTATTAAAATTTGAAAATAGTGTAATTTTTTAATTCTATCCCTCAGTGTAGTGAATTTAGAATAGTGAAAAGTTACTGGATTGATGTTTTCTCCGCGGAAAATGAAATGCATTTGCTCTTCATGCTTTAGGGAACTTGTTGACCCTCAACTGTTTCTTCGTGGTGAATCGGTTAAAACAAGCATGTGGGTTAGATTTTTAGGATTGTGGTTTAACCAACAACTAATGTGGGTAACACATTTAAAGGAACTGAAGGTAAAATGTTTAAAAATGCTAAACATGATCTAATTAATCCTCATCGTGGAACTGATCGAGAATGCATTTACCAAGCTCTGATCCATTCTCACTTAGACTATAGGTACATGGCTTATTCGTCTGCATGGGCTACCACTCTAAAGATATTTTATTTATTCATTCATTTATCTGTCATGATACAGGTGCATTTCACTCAAGCCCCATGATAAGTCTACTAGTAGACTGTGATGAACTATCTCTTTGGAATAGACAAAACCTAATGATATGCTCCTATGTGGCTCGCATTAAAGCACATCCCAACTCCCGTAGGGGAAGACACCTGCCTTGTGACAATTCTGGTTGCCATCCTCTCTGATCCTACCCCTGATGCATTAAAGCATAACCAAATCATCCTACCTTTGATGTGGTATTCTCTAACCAGGATGTTAATCAGTATGAGGAATGGCCAAGATTTACTACTTCTCTAGCCATTGCCTTTTCTTATCTCTAAATATACAATTACCTCCAGTACCTCCTGTTATTCAATGTTATTACACCATTTGGTGGCCTTTCCCTGTGAATTATTGCTTTAGTCTCTCTGTCAGTATCAAAAAAATGACACAAATTGATTATCTTATAAGAAAAATTTTTTAATATTGTAAATAATGTGAATCCTGATACTATAGTTTATATAGACAGCTCTAGACATGATAATTCTGTTGGTTGTGCTTTTGTGGTTGCCAATAGTATATGCACGTTTGGCCTGCCCAGCATCGCCAGTGTTTTCATCTCTGAGCTGTGTGCTATTAAGGCCCAACATACTTATTAATAGGATACATATGCATACTTAGCTCAACATTCCGACCCGTACTTGTCTGTTCAGATTCGATAAGTGCCTTGCAGGCGATTAGTGACATGTACTCCAGACATCCTAGTGTCTGTGATATTCTGTCTGTTATCTCTGAAATGACTGCAAAACACAACTGTGAATGTTTGCTGGATTCCTAGTCATACTGGAATTTCAGGCAATGCGCGCGCTGATTGTACGGCAAAGGAGGTCTGTTTGCACCCTTATTTCACTAATCGTGTTGTTTTAAACGATCTTATATGTTTTCTGAAGAGGATGGTTCATGATGAGTGGTAGAGTGAATAGAATGCTATCATCAACAATAAACTTCGTCCATTTAAGAACTCTGTGTCACTGGACCTCCTTGTTCAGTATCATATTCTATTTCCTTTTTATCTCTTTATAGTCTTCTTCCTTATAGAAAGCTGTATATTCAGTTGGCTTAATTACAGCTGATGTTTAATATATTTTTTTTATATTTCACTATATTGTTCACTCTTGTTTTTTAACTTCAGACAGTCTCATAACACAATGTAATTCATCTTAAATGTAATATACTTAAATATGTAAACGTTAACAAGAAACATTAAAACATTACAAGTGTAACCAGTGTATTTTATTTTATATAAAATGATCCTGTGGATTACAGTATTAGAATAGTGGGAAATTAATGTGGACACTATTCAATTTACATCCTTATGCAGGGATAACCATCGAGAAGAGGTAATTTTTTGTTTGCAAATAGGACATACTAGACTTACTCAAGGACACCCCATGAACCACACTGATGCACCAATCTGTGATAGTTGCAACTGCCAAGTAACAGTGCACCACATCCTTGTTGATTGTGACTGTTGTGCAGCATTGCATTGGAAGTTGAAACTAGGGGCTAGCATACAAAATATCTTAGCCAACAATGTATTGATATTGTTTAATGTCTTAGGATTTCGTAAGGCCATGTGTCGTTCAGAAATTTTATATTTACTTTAGATTTCTAATACTTCATTGTTTGGTACTAGATTTTTAATATTGATTTTATTTCACACTTAGCATACCGCAGCATTTTACATTGTTTTAATTTTTTAGGTAAATTTTAATTGTTAATTTTTAATAATTTACTATAGTAATTTTGTGTCCAGGCGCTGATAATGACACCTCCTTGTGTGCTCAGGAAAAACCCTTAGTGTAGCATTCCCCCTTCTGGATAAGACATTTTAAGATAGCCTATGTTACTTCGAAATCGAAGACCTGTTATTACCCAAAAGTTGTTTGTAATTGGTTGAAATTGTGAAGCTACAGAAGGGAGCAGACAAACATACATTGCAGTTAAATACAATACTACTCCTCCTATGAATGTAGTAGGATAATTAAAAGAGTGAGCGTAATAGTATAGTTGTGATACTTGTACTTTTATGTATAGAAGTTTGCCATATAGAAGTAATTACCAGAGGAGGTTTATTTCTGTTCAGAGTAGAATCTGTGTTTAACAAGTTGATACGGTCAACTAAAAATATGAAGAGAACCCCACCAATCTACATATTATTCATATATACTGTGAGGTGGAGGTGACAATGTATCCTCATGTTTATGTCAAGGTTTTTACATAAGAAAAAAATCTTTTTTTTTTTTGTTCAAAAAATGTAAACTTTAATTTATTTAATTTTAGTTTTTATGGATGAACACAAACATTTAAGAAATGTACTTTCTAAAACATAAAAGCAAGTTGCTTTTGTTTTTCAGGCGAAGCATTAAAATCACCTTTTAGCTTAATGTTTGTCTAAGACCATTCTGTTACTCTTAAGCATGTGCGCTTCTCATTACTTTAAAAACTTAATCTTCACTGACATTTTGAAACTTATTTTTTATTATTTTTCTTTAGGACACCTAATTTTTAACAAATTTTCAAATATAAAAAAAAATATTAAAATTGAAGAAATTAAAACATTAAAAAAGGGAAAAAATGGAACTACTTGTCTGTCAACATCAGTCAGTAATGTTATCTTCTGTATGCCTGGATATAGTGTTCATAATCCTGTTAATACAGTGAGATTCTTTTTTATTTCAGCAAGATTTTCCACATGCAAAAAATTATGTTCAGTACTCCCTTTTTATACAGGGTGCTAACTTAAAAGAGGCTCCATCATTTAGTTTTGTCTATAAATAATAGTTTATTGGCATACAATTGCATAATAATTTACAGAAGGTGTTGAAAATGATGTCCATCCACTTTTATGCGCTTGTCAACATGTTTGATATTCGTGGCTACTCTTGTAAGGTGTACCCTGTCTGTTTCTTGGATGGTATTGGTAATGTTTGTATTTGGTTCCTGCAGGGTGTTTGGATTGCTTCTAAAAAATAATTTTTTTTTAAGTAACCCTACAGAATCGAGTTGCTCCCAACTCGATTCTGTAGGGTTTTGGGTCTTTGAAGTGAGTGGGTGTTATTCTGCTCTCTGGTTTTCTATATGTTTTGTAGGTTTTTGTGGTTTTTTATTATGGATCATGGAACTGTTTATTGTCAGTTGGAATATTCTGGAAGTGTTTTTATGTTTTTTCAAGTTTTGGACGCTGGACTAAATTTTTATTAAAGTTTTTTAGACATCAACATTATTGCCTTAGGCATTAAGGCCTATTATTGACTGTTTAGTAGAGACTCACGTTAGTGCTTGTTGGTGATACAGGTTTAGTTAGTTGCTTATTATACTGGATTTGTTATCTTCTAATGCTGTTTACTAGATAGTTATTGATAATTATTATTAGCAATTGTATTAGTGTACTGATAGGGGACTATTGTTTTGTAGTCTGATAACAGACTAGATATTAAAATTATTTTAATTTTAGTTTCATAACTTATCAGTGTTGATAAGATAGGACTGTAATAGCATGATTCGTTAAGCTATTGTTCGTTTTTATTGATATCAAACTTATTAGTATAATAATTGTTTATTAAATATTTTACCTGATGGTGGAGCTGTGAACCCCCCTGAAAAAAGGGCATGTGACCCCTCATTGATCTTGCCATGAGGGATCTCCGGACGATGGTTCATGGTGCCACCCTTAGTTACATGAAGAGACAGGTTAAAGAGACTGCCACCCAAACATATGAAGAAACGGATTGTCCTGCAATGGACAGGCTAAATAAAGGTGTGCCACTTGAGGAAATGATTGATTTTATTAAAAAGAACTGGCCCAGGTATTAATTGATATCTTCATGAAGGTTAGAAGAAATAATAGCGATATGATTGACAATATGCAGTTGGAAATTTATGGGCAAGACTCTGTGACATATGTACGCAAAATATTGAAATGTGAAGGAAGGTAGACGTGACAACTGTTCCGTATGATTTCCCTGCCTCTTGGCAGTGCAAGGTTTTGGAGGAAACAAAGCACAAGACAGACTGATAAACTCTGACAACATATGTCGACTTATTGAAAATGGCCAGGACCGAAGTAAAGGTGCCTGAGGCAATGGAGATTCTGTCTATTTGGAAGACAGGAGACATAATGGAAATCAAGGTGAAGGAGAACAGAAGCAAGGCTGGTGAATTTAAGCAGGTGCTTGCAACTGCATTAAAAGAGGATACCATCTGGATCAGATCGAGGATGGTGACGCTCCAAATTCATGATCTGGAGGGTGATATTGAGACACAGGATATTGTCAGAGGACTTGCTGTGGTAGCTGGGCCGGAACTGTCAGGGGACCTTCAGATTTCTTTGAGGACTGGCTATGGTAAAACAAGAATTGCCATTTGTTGTCTGTCGGCAACACTGGCCACTGCCATCGTGCAGAAGGGAAGGGTGTGAATCGGCCTAGTGTCATGTAGGACTGATATTGTGGACCAACCCTTGAAGTGCTTTAGGTGCCTGGAGGCTGGGTAGACAGTGAGTAATTGTCAGGGCGAGTGTATGTTTTAATTGTGGAAGAGAGGGCCATCGTGCGGCTGAATGTACAAAGGTTTCCAATTGTCTTACCTGTGATGTTGAAGGGCACCATACTGGAAGTACTGAGTGCCTTAGAGGGGTGCATAAAGAAAATGTTAATGATCGTTTGGGGAGGGGGAGCGACCAAATAACTCCCAGACAATGAAGATTGCTCAAATTAACCTTAACCATTCAATGCTTACCAGTGACATGATGGACAACTATGTGACAGAGATGGGTGCCAATTTGGTACTCATCTCTGAACCATACACTCCTGGTCCACGGCAGGAGTGGATGACCTCAGAGGATGGGTGGCAGCAGTTACCTCTCATCCAACATCTCTACCGAGCAGTACAATGGTCTCACTGTCGAGGGATCTAGCAGCCCATCGGGTGGCATTGTTGGCAGGGGTCTGCAATGCATGGTCAACAACGTAGGGATCGACTAGAATGGATCTACACAGGAGGTTGTTGGCAGAGACCGTTGCAGAGCTAGACTTGGTATGCTTAAACTGCGGACATGTTTATACATTCAAAAGAGGGACCTCAGGTTCGATTGTGGACATTACCATTGCCGCCACAACTTTGGTCACAAAGATTCAAGTTTGGAAAGTTTATGAAGCATTCATGGGAAACGATCACCAAGCAATAACATTTACTGTAACTATCTGCAGGCCAAATGGAGGCAGAAAACCTGCAATGAAGGGCTGGAGTGCTAGGGGACTGAACCTGTGTACCTTTACCGAGAGGCTGGATCTTTGGGCAGTGAGCGAGGCTCCCACTTTGGAGGAGAAGTCTACATGCTTGGTTGACTCATTGACATGTGTGTGCAACCAAATGCTCCCTTGTAGGTACAATTGGAGGGGCCGTCCACTTGTTTATTGGTGGATTACAGTAAAAAGAAGGGAATGCCTCAGAGCTAGGCGGGCGGCAACAAGATCCTATCTTTACTCAAATTTGACATTTTATAAATTTGGAATTTTATAAAGTAAAGAAGAAGGAGATTGCTTGACTGATAGCGGAATCAAAGAAGGAAAGCTGGAAGCATTTTTTCGCTAAATTGGAAAATAATCGTTGGAGTAAACATATCAATTATTGGTTAGAAGAGCCCTTAGACCCAGAATTCTGATGACTTGTGAGCCTGGAGAGTTGCGAATGTAGTGTAGGGGTTCTTTCCAGCCGGAGGCAAGGTGCTTTCGAATGAGGTTGTGATGATACCACTATTTACTGCTAGGGAGCTTGATGTGGCAGTGAGTCGATTCCCAGCTGATAGAGCACCAGGACCTGACCTTTTGCCTAATGCAATTATTATGTTGACAATTCGAGTTGATCCTCAGCATTTTCGAATGCCTACCTGGAGAAAGGTGTATTTCCAGGAAGGTAAAGGTGACAACACTTGGTACTGATCCTGAAGCCAAGCAGAGATTTGGTGCTCCCTGCATCTTATTGTCCACTGTCAATGATTGATATCACTGGAAAGATTGATACTTCAGCGGTTGTCCTGCGTGGTCAAAGAAGCAGGGGGAATTCATGACCAACAATATGGTGTGTGTACAGATCTGTGTTGGACACAGTGTCTACGGTGTGTGGAATGGTAGAAAGGATTATGGCGGCTCACCGGAGACCATCCAAAGGCAAGATGTGCATGCTTGTAACTTTAGATGAAAGAAACCCATTTTACTGCATTAAACACACTGCTATCATTAGTGCACTGAGGACTCTTGATGTTCCTCAATATCTTGTGAGGATCATCTGTGCTTATTTAAAAGAAAGGAGGATGATATATGAGCTTCATGATGGAGTGCTGGAACAGGAAGTAAATAGGGGAGTTACCCAGGGGTCGGTTCTTGGGCTGACTCTCTGGTATGATGGGGTGTTCTGTGTTCCCCTTCCCACTGGTGTGACAGTCATTGGTTATGCTGATGACATTGCATTGGTCTTGGAGGGAGGCATCCGAGAAGATAAAGACTTCCTTTTCCACAGTGAGCTCCTGGATGGAGGGTGTTGGTCTGTCCATGGCACCAGAAAAAACTGAAATTGTGGTGATTTCGATGGTAAAAAGAAGACTAACATTTGCAGTTGAGATTTAGGGAATAATACTGTCAAAATCTGTCATTAAATATCTGGGAATCTGGTTTGATGTTCGTCTGAGGTTTGGTAGGCATGCTCTTGAACCCACTGAAAAGGTGGAGAGGGTAATGCGATACATAGCCGGGATTCTGCCAAATTGTAGAGGACCAGGTCAACAATGGAGTTAACTACTGACAGGAGTGGTCCATGCTATGCTCTTGTATGGTGCTGAAGTCTGGGCAGATATTGTTGTATATGGAAGATATAGGGGAGTACTGGAGTCCTTTCATAGGAAATGCTGTCTACGGGTGGAGGCTGCTTACAGGACTGCATTCCGAGAGGCGGTCAAAATGATAGCTGGTTGCTCCCAGTTGACCTAGAGATAACTAAATGGAGAAGGTTACACCAACACGGACTACTGATTGCTGCCGAAAAGAAGCATATCGATTTGGATTTTATGGAGTTGATAGGGGTGTGGTGTGGCAGAAGAGGTGGACCACAGTGCGAAAGGCAGGTGGATATATACATTGATTAGGGACATTGGTGGATGGGTCTGGAGAACCTATGGCTCAATGGATTTCAATTTAATGCAGCTTCTGTAGGACCATGGGCGCTTTAGAGCCTATTTATTTAGATTTGGGCTCAATTATATGGATAGTTGCCCTCTTTGTGGAACTGAAGAAACGTCATGTCTCAAGAGAGACATGTCTTTCCAGTGTCCCCGTTTTGAACTAGAGCGTGGTGAAGTCTTGGACACGTTGGGCAGGAGGGATGTGTTCTTACCTGAAGACTTCAAGCAGATTATGTTAGTGAAAGAAGAGAACTGGAACACAATGGCGAGATTTACCAAAGTAGTTATAGAAAAAGCGTGTTGCCAAAGGGTTGTTGTGTGGCGGAGAGAGCTACAATCGAGTTTCTAGGGGGCCCCCTGACCTTGTGGGGGTCGATGATGTAATGAAGCCATGGTTACTCTGCTGGCTCGGGCTCGTAGGTAATTTCCCTCTTCTGAAGTTTAGACTGTGGATATCCTGGTAAGTTCTGTGTAAGTATGTGGTAAGTACCCAACTGTATGGATGATGTTGGGTGTGTGTGCATGTATGTGAGTGACATGTATGTGTATTGTAATTTGTTTGACTGTTATGTGCGTTTGATGTTTGCCTGTTAGGGCCGACTGTGTGTGTGGGTGTATTTGTGCTTTGTTGTATCTTTGTGTTGAGTTTGTGATTGTATTAGTGTTTATTTATATATTGGTGTTCCTTTGATTACGATGTCCGATTGTGTGAGCTGTATTTCCTCCTTCCTGAAGTAATGCTGCATAAGCAGTTTCCAGGAGTAGTGGAGGTTTAGTTGGTAGTGCAGGAACATATACGCATATAATAATATCTTGCAGAACTTGTTAGCAAACCTGACACTGCCTAGGTGCCTGTAAATGGGGGTTCTTTCACCTCTAAAAATAAAAAAGAAGATTTTTCCATCATAAAAATCCTGTAGCATCTCCATATTAGAGCGAAATGTATGGCAAATGCCACTGTCCTGTTGCAATCAGCAGTCACACTCATCTTCTTGCAATAAAGTTATGAGCTGTTGGATAATTTCTTGGTAGATTGGTAGATGACAGCATCCATAGTTTTTTCAAAAAAACAATTGTCTTATTATTTGTCACCTTGAAACTGCACACCATACACCTATTTTTCATGGATCTAGGGGAGATTCAATGAAAGGTGTGGATTTTCATTATCCCAGATCTGATAGTTTTGACTATTAATGTACTCACCAAGGTGAAACGACACTTGATTTGTGAAAAACACTTGATCTAAAATGCTAGTGTTGCTTATGATGAAGTTCTTGAACCATTGACAGTAGTGAACCTTTTTGACATAATCACCTCATGGAAAACCTGCTTTCAATACGGATAAAATTTCAATATTCTCCTCACTACAGTGTGGGTTGAACCTAGTGAAACTACTGAGGATGGGGCCTCTTTAAGTTGAACACTCTGTACCTTGTTCTAAATTTTCACATTATTCATTCTGTTTAGTTGTTGAGGTCAAGTGTATCTATTGCTTAAAAATGAACGTGTAATTTTCTGAAACTTCACTGTTTCAGCCTGATAATTAGTATCATATCTTGTGATTTTTTATTTTACTTTACAATTTTGTCTAGTCATGTGTTCTGGGATTAGTCCAGTTTTTGTGTTTTATTTAATGTAGAGATAAATAAGTAAATGCGTAGATAAGAAATTTAGTTAACAAACTGTAAATTGCAAAACATACTTACTTTTTCTTTTATTTAACTGAAAAGTTACACTTTGCTGGTTAAAAACAATACTTTTATAATACAGTTGTTACACTGTAAAATGACACTGTTAAATAAGTTTTTATTATATTAAGCATTTGTACCAGGTGAGCAACTTAAAACTGAACTGAGCCGGCTCAAACTGCAGTTATTTGAGAGACCTTTAACATTGCTACTGCTAGCACCACTGCTGGTTATGTATTGCTATTCTTGTCTGCTGATGTTAGTGGTTTGTTTTAAATAAAAAACAAAATATGCAACTTTTTGTCAAGACTCCAGAGGCCATAGCTGATATTCAAAGCAGAATTTCTACCAGTGCACAAAAAAAAAATATATATCTTTATTATTAATTTATTTAGATAAAATTTTTTATAGTCCATTTTTTCTTTCTTTTTCCTCTGTATGTTAAATAACTATATATAATATTTTAATAATTAGAATTATCAAAAAAACATCACTGAAGATGGGCTTGGACCCGAAAACTGTTTGAACATGGAAAATAAAAGATAAGAGTATTCTCTAATTCTGTACTTTGCAGAGGATGAAAAAATATATTATATATAATATCTATTTATGTATAAGTTATCACAAGAAAGTAGTGTAAAATATACATTTTTTACAAAGTTTTCATGTTTTAAATTTAAAACTTTATTGTATAATAGCTGTGCTACAACTTAAGAAATCAGACAAACCGAAACATCTTAATTTTTGCGACCAGCTTCTCAAAAACATTGACAATCGACAGACAGATCTGAGGTGTATTTCATGTTAGACAAGGTCAATTTCATTTATCTAGGAATGTTAATTTGCCCAAGACCAGTTAATGAATGACTGAAAATCCACAACAGATGTTTGAGCATCCACTTCACAAAAATCAATGTGTGGTGTGATGTTTAGGGTAATCTGGTATTTTTTTTCTGGAACAATTATTTTTTAACAAACTGTAAAATATAGAAGTATACCATACAATTTTTTGAAGAATTTTATGCTCTGTTAACAGATTGTGATAAAGAGTGTGGTTTCTTCCAAGACAGAGCAATGTGGTCACATGTCAAACAGTTTACTATCAAACATTCATGCATCTTTTACAGAAGAATGAGCTGTCAGCAGAGACTGGTGGTTTCTGTGTTCTGCAGATTTGTCTAGTTGCAATTTTTCCTTCGAGGCTATTTGAAGAATAGAGGGTATGAATCAAATTCCCACACTACTGATGAATTGAACTCAAACATTCAGCAACAAATTTACAATATTTACAACAACGTTTTCATCAGGTGATTCTCAGTATTATCACTAGCACAAAAGTGCACCACTGCGCATGGTGCTCATTTGAATATCTTTGTAAAAATGTTATAAATCTGTAATCTTTTGGTTGTGTATATGCTGATTTTAAGTTACATTTTCATTTTTTATTTCATTCATAAAATGGTACGTATTGCAGTTGTGTTAGGGGTTCGGTTGTAAGTTTCTCAGTTTGTGTGTTATTCTGTATTTCAATATATTGTTTTTTTCTTTTCATTTTATAGATGTCAGTCAGGAAATAAAAGATCAATTGCTTGATTATATGGAAAAATATGCCATGACTTGTTTATATAGAGTTTTATTTTGCCCAACATCTACCAATGATGAAGAAAAAGATCTAAGTATTCAAAAACGGTATGTGTTTGTATTTTTTTTATCTAGTTTTATTTTATTACAGTTATTTATTAAAAAGATTGTTTATTTGTTTGATTACAAATAAGTTATTCAGTTCTCTTAATGATTAGTTATTTAATGTAATTAATTCATTAACTTATTTTTAAGTATTTTAGTGAAGTATTATTATTATTCTTTAGTATTATTAGTGCTTAATATTCTCTGATAACCTTTCAGATATTTTTCATATTTTAATGAATAGTTAATAGTATATGAATTACATTTGTATGTGTGTATTGCGCCGTTCTCGGCCAATCTCGCTTCGCCCTACTCCGATGACGTGCCAAGAATGACACAAAAAAAATGAAAATGTTTTTAAATGTTTTACAAAATTATTACTAAAATTCTGATTTAGTTTGGTTTTTTGAAGGATCTTCTTAAATGAACTAAAATACGCTAAGACATTTGAATGTTTGAATAAGTTAAATTTTATTGACACAATTTGCCTTAGAAATAATAATTTTTATGTTGGGATTCACCCTTTGATGCCGGCCGGACGCTCGCTACATCATGAAAGGTAGTCAGTCATCTTTATATGCATTCGACTCTCCACTGCGTTCGCCTCACAACATACCCGGTTGCCGATCTTAATGTCTTTTCAGGTCCAGAGTGCGAGTGCTAGTCCGTCTCCTTCCAAGTCCTGAGTGAGAGTGCTAGTACCCTTTCTACACGCTTACTAGCTGGCTGGAGAAAAAATATAATTTCCTTCCCCTTCCAACAAAGTTTATTATGTTACAGCTCGCATGCGTGAGAACGTCAACATCTTAACACTAACACAATGTCAAATAATTACATACAAGTTACAATGTCAAAAAACGTTACTTATATTACATCTAATACAATTGAACATAAGTTACATACAAGTTACAATGTTAGCCTTATTTTTTATTCATGAGGTTTGACACGCCTCAGTATGTATAAAGTACTTCTGCTAAATGTTTGCTAGAGGTGGGCATTTCTATTGTTTCTGCCATATGAAAACTAATTGGTTTGTTTGAAAAAAAACAGCTGTTCAAACTGTTTGGAAAAACAGGTTGAATATTAATCTGTTAATGTTCATGAATCATTATTCCATTATATTGCTAAATTGCTTGTTTTTTGATTTAAAAACATCTTAATTGTAATGCAATATTTTTCTCAATGCACTGACTGGAGGCTGCAGGATGTTTTGGATGACACCAGTGAATACCATATATCATTTTATCACAAAGAGTGGACAAAATATTATTAAAGGTCATCTTGGCCTATCAAAGCAAAAATGTATATATATTGTGCTGTTGACTTATTAGCCTTCTTTGTTATTTAGCATATAAAAAATGGTAATTATAAAATGTGCAAATTGTTTCTATTCAAAGAGTTCTAATATTTTGGCCATTAATTCTCAAAAACATCATACCTGTATATTAAAAAGTAGTTCTCAATACATAGTCATTGGACGTTATAGGGAAAATTTCAGCTTCGTTTGTTTTGTAATGTTTTGCTAAAATATATTGATTAATGTAGGAATTGTAAAGGAACCAGCCAGTTATTTCATTATAGATAAATCTTCATTTTAAAGAGCTTTGTTACAGAGAACATGTATGTATCTTTGAACATAACTGAACATAATATAACACTGGATGTTATAATATAAAATTTGATATTTATAATTTGAGATAGTGACAGTGGTTGTGACATAAAAATAGAAGGCTGTCTTATTGAAAAATAAATATTAATAAGAATGATGCATTCTTCATAGGAACACCTTTTTTGATTTTAACAGGAAGTGCTAATTAGAGGAAGAGTTAATTGTACTAATATGTTATGAATTATTAAATACTAGTTTTTTGTATTTTGAAAAAAATACTGTAACTAATCTAAAAAAATTGATTTTCCTATAAAAACTATTAGTTTGTTTTGTACTTTATAATATTCTTAAGTAGACTACTTCTGTTTCTATAAAAAAAACCTGTATGATTCTTAGTTTTGCATTTCCGTGAATTATTTTCAGAATTCGTCAGTTGAATTGGGTCAGTGCAAAACATGTTGACTGTGGTATTGATGAAATGAATTCTGAGGTCCAAGATCTGGTGTATACATCTATTACAGGTTAACTTAATAAAATTAATTTAATTTAGCATTAGACTAATAATTATATGTATTTAAAATAATAATGAGGTGGATGTTGATAGATAAACTTTTATACTCAGTATTTTTTGCTTTTTTATGTAAACTAAATTTTTGTTAATTATAATATAGTAATTTTGATGTTTATAATTAAGTTTTAGTATAGTTTTAATTTGAGATTGTTAAATTGCCTTTAACAAATACTATTATAATTATTATTATTTATGTATTTTTTTGATTGATGGAATTTTTCAAAAATTACAAAGAAGCTTGTATGTGGATTATGAAAATGGAATTTTATGGTATGTGAAAAATGCCATGCCTGACCAAGATTTGAACTTGGGACCTCCGGATGAAAGACTGAGACTCTACCACTCTGCCATAGAGAGGCAATATGGAAAACAATTCTATATAAGATTGTAAAAAGCATTCCTTATATGATTATTTCATGATAATTGTGATGTCTCATAGTACGAGGGTGAATCAAGTATAAACTGGAATTTTTGTTGTTGTTGACACATGGCTAATGAAGAGGGGCATGGCTTCTCAGTGCTATATGTAGGGATGTGTGGAGGGGATCCCACTTTTGGAATGCCAGCTCACTACTTTTTTCTAGTCAGTATCATATCAGAGCAGGAGGTATCACTGACAGGAAGATGAGCTTGGTCCCCCTACAAATCCGCCTGTTTGGTGATGGTGGATAGGAGGCAGCTCCGGAATATTGTAATTCAGGTGGATGGAGTTAGTATAGTAGAGTAGCCATGTTGGGGTGTATAAAGTATCTTGGCATGTGGGTTGAGAAGTGGATATTTTAATGCCCACCTGGAGATTAACCAAAAGTGCTGAAGGGATCATGAACAACTTGTATAAGTCATGAGGAATAAATACAGTCCCCGAACAAAGGTTAGTTGGCTTATTTTTTTGGTGGCACTGTCAGTGTTATTATATGCGGTGCCTGCTTGGGTGGTTGCCCTCAGAGTAAAGAGAAATGTAAACAAATTGATCTCTCTTCAGTGACGGGCTGCTATACATGTAGTATCGGCATACCGCACTGTCTCAGCCAGGACCATTAAAGTTATTTCTGGCTTTATGCCAATAAGATTGAAAGTGGCCCATGTTAAAAGATCCTGTGAGGGTATGCTGAAAAAATAGCTTTTATTCTTGCTATGGATGAATGGCAGATGGAGTGGGAAGGGGCTCTCCCACATTTATCTCCTTGGATGAGGAAACTGATTCTGGATGTGCGGCCCTGGGTTCGGAGGAATCATGGCGAGGTGGATTACTATCTTGCGCAGTTCCTTTCAGGCAAAGGCGAATTCACCAGTTACTTACATTGATATCATAGGAGAGAGTTACTGGGATGTATATATTATGCCTCTGAAGATACCCCGGAGCACACTGACTTTGATTATCCTGGGTGGGACAGAGCAAGGAGAGGAGCTAATTTTGAAGGGCTGACCCCTGCAAATATTATGGAGTTTATGTTGTGAGGAAAGCGTGATTGGTTCACAGTGGTGAGGATGGTGGTGGACATACTCAAAACCAAGGAGGAGAGTATAGGATTTGGGGTTCAGACCAAACATAGCTAGCTGATGGCGATCTTCGACGAGTAGGAAGATCAGGATAGGATTTCCTGGAACAGCCTTTGTAAAGACCTCAAGACATGAAACAGGTGAAGACCGAGACTGGAGAGTGAGGATGGATGGACAGCCTCCTGTGGAGAGCCGTCCTTTGTCCGCGCTTGTGTGGGTGGAGGATGGGGACTCTTGATTCCCTGATCTCAAAGGCAACCCCCAGGGCTAAGTAATGCTTTATTGCAGGTCAGGCCCTGGGGTATGGGAGTTTGTGAGGTGGTTAGGTTTAGTCGGTAGGGGTAGGAACACATATGCTCTTTTAATAACATTTAGCAGAACTTGTCACGAGTCTCCAACACTGCCCCTTCTGGGGTGCACATAACTGGTATTCTCCCCTCATCAATAAAAAAAAAAGGTATCACTGTGCATTGCTTAACATATTCTTATTAAATTTCTCATGGCAGAGGGTGTGAAACCATCCAACATTTTGAGAAGACTTCAGGCACACTTTGGGGACAACACACTTAAAAAGGCTCAAATATATGATTGGCATAAACAATTTTTGGAAGAATGAGAACCAGTTGAAAATGAAGGTCACCAACATTGCCCAAGGACAAGTGCTACTGCTGAAAACATTCTCATGGTTTGTCATCTTATCAAGGACAACTGTCGATTAAGAATTGCAAAAATTGCTTCTGAGATTGGAATAAGCTACGGCAGTGCTCAGGCAATCATTACTGGTGATCTCGGATTTAAAAAAGTGACAGCACGATAACTTCCTTGTCTTCTCACCGAAGGTCAGAAGCTCTATTGGATAGAGATGTACCAGCAGTTGTTGAATCATTACCAAGCTGAAGGAGAATTTTTGTTTTATTGAATCATGACTTTCGATGAAACTTGGGTGCACCATTACACCCCAGAATCAAAACAGGCAAGTATGGAGTAATGAAATATGGGAGAAACTGCATCCATTAAAGCCAAAACTCTACAATCAGCTGGATCTACTGTGGCTCTGGCCACAGTATTTTTTTGTTTCAAAGGAGTTTTGCATGTTGATTTTCTTCATGAATGTCATATAGTGAATGCTGCATGCTACTGCTAACTTTTAGACAAAGCAAAATTCTCATATTGTCAAAAAAAAATGACAACTTCCAATCTGAGACATCATTCTGCATCGCAACAATGCTTGGCTCCAGACCACAGCTCAAGTTCAAGAAAAAATTGCATCCTTATTCTGGACTACACTGAAGCATTCTCCATACAGTCTGGACTTATTGCCCTGCGATTATCATTTGTTTGGACCACTAAAAGAAGCACTTGTAGGACAGAAATTTGAAGACGCTGCTGTTGAAGCATTCATGTGCAATTGGTTGATGTCACACCCACCTTCATTTTACGATAGTGAGATCAAAAAGTTACTTATCCATTGGGAAAAATATGTTTCCAAAAGAGGAAGTTATATAGAAAAATAATATTGTATGTTTTTTTATTATCCTTCAATAAATTATAAAACAAAAATTCCGATTTATATTTGATTTACCCTCGCAACATCCTAAAAATTTAAAGGTTTGAAGCGAAGGAAAAACCCAATGGCCAAAACCGTTTACAGTAAACTAGTACCCATACAATCATTGAAGTTAAAAATGTTGGATATAATTGTTTTATATAGATGCTGTTGGAATCATGGTTAATTGTCGATAGAAGCCAATATTGTTTAAATATGGTACCTAAAAAATGTCTGGGTAAAGTAAGTGATCTGAGGCTTATGAACATGTTCTTTAAATTCTGTTGAAGAAGATAGAGTGAAGAAGATATTTTTCAAGCCCAGTGAATGATGACAGTGGTGATGAATTGAAATGAAATTCTGCATCCTCAGAGTGGAGTTGGAGAATAGGGAAGTGTCATAAAGCTCTCAAGATAGACTCCATATCAACAGTATTAATAATATCAGAGGGAAAGTTTTGAGAAAAAAAAAATTCACAAATAGTTACGTATAATTTCAAACAAAGAATCAATTCTAGCAAAATGGAAACAATCTATTATTATTCCGATTCATAAAAAAGAAAGTAAGGCAGATTATAACAATTGCAGAGGTATATCTTTGTTGCCAATGAGTTATAAAATCTTATTTAATATTTTACTTTCAAGATTAGCACCTTTTGTGGATGAAATTATCAAGAATCATCAGTGTGGATTTTGAAGAAATAGATCCATGAAGGAAGGAATCCTCACTATTATACAGTTATTGGAAAAGAAGTAAGTATGAATATAATCAGGAGCTATTTATAGATTTAAAAAAAGCTTACAATTCCATTAGAAGAGATAAGGTGTATGAGATATTAATTCAATTCAATATTCCCAGGAAGTTAGTTAGAATGATAAAAGTTTGTGTGACTGGATCTAAGGATAGAGTTAGTTATTATTTTCAGTGGGTTAAAACAGACACACATTTTCTGCTTTGTTTAATTTTGTGTTAAGAGTATGTCATCAGAAAAATAAACAGGCAGCATGTGAATGGTATCTCTTTTCAAAGAGTTAATGAATTTAAATATCTAGGGATGATTCTAATGAGCCATAATAAATTTGTGAGAAAATATTACATTCTAGTAATATGTGTTTTTATTACATGATTAAGCTATTGAACTACCAGTTATTATCAAAACTGGCTAAAATTAGAATATATAAAACAATAATTTTACTGGTTATATTGAATGTTTTTGAGTTGTGGTCATTGAGGTTATTGGATGAAAGGAAGTTTAAGAGTTTTTGAGAATAAAATTCTGAGAAAAATATTTTGTCCTGTAATTGACAAACCTACTGGCTGGTGAAGGAAGCATTACAGATTTTAGCTGCACAGATTATATTTGAGTTTGGATTAGATACAATGATTAAAAGCTGTTGACTTTGCTGGGCAGGACATGTCACATAACCCATCAGGTTGGTCTAGTGGTGAACGCATCATCACAAATCAGCTTATTTTGAGGTCAAGAGTTCTAACGTCCAAATCCTAGTAAAGGCAGTTACTTTTATTTAAATACTAGATCATGGATTACCAGTGTTCTTTGGTGGTTGGGTTTTAATTAACCACACATCTCAGAAATGGTCGACCTGAGACTGTACAAGACTGCACTTTGTTTACACTCATACATATCATCCTCATTCATCCTTTGAAGTAATACCTGACGGTGGTGCCACATAACTGGGGTATGAAGAGCTGCTGGGGTTTTATTTGGGAGACTCGATGAAATGAGACCTTTGGGTAGATCCAGACAACATTTGGAATAATATTAGTTTTGATCTGGGAGAAGTTGGGTGTAGGAACCCAACACTTTTATTGAGTCAGGTTGACTCAAAAGTGGGAAAAATAGCAAATCTTTGTTAGTACATCTATAAATTTTTGAATTCCTGAAGCATGGAGAAATTAAATAAGTTCAAATTTTCTAAATGTTTTATTCTGAATTGAATAGACAATAAACTTTTTTACTTGTTTTTTTATGGTTTTATTGAAGAAAACTAACAAATGTATAGTATATGGTTCTTTCTCAATAATTTCCAAAAATTCCTGAAATGTTTAAAAACCAGTATCATAAAATGAGTTGAGGTTTTTTCTAGATCCTTTTTTGCGAAGCATAAAGTAAGGGCCATTAGCTTATATTTAAATAATAGCAGGTCTGAACACAGTTTCATGCATGCAGGGCCATCTATTGGCTATTTGCGAAGCCACTGCAGTTGTTATTTTGATTCTGTAGTTGTTTGCCTGCCAGTGAATGCAGATCGCAATGTCTGCGATAATCATTTCTCTTGTGAAGTGCATGCTGTGATTTGATTTTTGTGTGCAAAAGGATCTGCAGCTGCTGAAATTCATTGTGAGTTGTGCCTAGTGTATGGACCTTCAGTAATGAATGAAGGAAAGGTTAGACAATGGTGTGGAGACTTTAAAAATGGCCACGCAAATGTGCATGATGATGAAGAGTGGAGTGGCAGGCCCAGTATTCAGACCGACCCGACGAAATCGTTGAACAAGTGAACTGAAAACTGTGATGTGATCGACAATTTACAATTAGTGCTCTGGCTGATGAATTTCCGCATGTTGGACTTACCTCTACCTACACGATTGTCACAGAAAAGCTTGGATATCACAAATTGTGTGCAAGATGGGTACCGAAAATGCTCGCCAACTAACACAAAGAACAAAGAATGTGCAGTGGACGAGTGTTTTTTGACTGCTATTGACAAGATGGAGATGATTTGTTTTTCCACATTGTTACAGGCAATGAGACATGGATATCCTACACCAACGCGGAATTGAAACAACAGTGTGTGCAGTGGTACCCTTCAAGTTTCCCAAAACCGAAAAAGTTGAAGCAATCTCTGTACTTGAGTCGAAAATTGTTGGCGACTGTTTTTTTTTTTTTGGATGAAAAGGGCATCATTTTGTGTACTCACAAAAACTGAGACACTCACCAAACTGAGACATGCAATCCAGAATCGACTACTTCCTCTTCTTGCATTTGAAAAAGTAGCTTAGTGGACAATGGTTTGAAAACGACAAGGTACTCAAGACTGCTGTTGTCAACTGGTTCAATTCCCAGGCAGTGAACTTGTATGCAGATGGGTTAAAGAAACTCTTGCAGCGTTACGAAAAGTGCTTAGAACTGAATGGCGATTATGTGGAAAAGTGAAGTAGATAAGTAGTAAACTAAAACTGTAACTAAAAACCTCTTCTCACGAGTTAATTTTTTTTAATGATCAAATGGCCCTACTTTATGAATATACCTCGTATAAGGAAACAAAAATAGTCGAATAGTGATTACTAGAAACAAATACTTACATTAGAATTCCTATTTTCAAGAACATCTCACCAATCATATTAATTACTATATATACTTTAAAACAATAGTTTATGTTAGTGAATAAAATAATAGAATAATGATATCCATAAAACTTATCAGGCTAAAAACAGGAGTAGTCAAAACTGAAATTAACATAAAACTGTTGTAGAACTGCAACACAAGGAAAAATCTCCTTGAAAGATAATCAATTCACTATATATTGAGAGCAACATTACCATTCAAAGTATTAAACATTCTTTTTATACAAGTAATTTCATTTTAAATGTTTAAATAAAATAAAATAATTTTAATTAAGATTACTTTAATTTTTTTTCAGAATTACTTGGTATGGATTCTGCTAAAGCGCCTCAAGATAAATTAACTTGTGTTGTTCGTTGTTGTCGTAATATATTTACCCTATTACAACGTTGTGTTGGTGGACCAGCAAGTGCTGATGAGTTTTTGCCAGCTCTAATATTTGTAGTTTTGAAAGCAAACCCTGCTAGACTTAAAAGTAATATTAATTATATTACTCGATTCTGTAACGCTAGTAGATTAATGTCTGGAGAAGGTGGATATTGTTTTACTAATCTGGTATGATTTTTTATTTAATCTTCCTTATTCTGTAATTTTATGTCTATTTAAGTAAATAAATTAATAAAATAAATCTTTTATTATGATCAGTACATAATAATACATCATATAGATCACATCAGAGTGGGTAGATAGTTACTCCATCCATATAAAAAACCATGTCCCTGGGTTTGGTTGGATGGATTAAAACCACGGTAAAACCTAGATCAGACCACCATTATATAATGCACTATCGATTAAAAAATTGATGTGATTAACTATGATATGTTAACTATTTAAAATATAAACATGTGAATAATATTATTATATTAAATATAAAAAAATAAATATAAGATAAATTGCAATTCAAAAGGTATTAATTGAAATTATTTAATCTTAAGTTGAATGGAGGTGCAAAAATTTAATCAAAAAAGTAATATTGTTTCTGTAAAAGAAAATCTTCCTATAAAATCAATAAATAAACTATGATGCGCAGTTCAAAAGTAAGGGCCGATTGGTAACAAAATGAGAACAGTAAAAAAAATGATAAGTTTATTAATGGTTTTCCAATACTTATATATTTACTTTACTTTTCTACATAATCAGCATTTTATTCTAAACACTTGGTATTATGAAACAAGCTTCTTCAAACCCACTGCATAAAATTCTGCCGCCTGGGATTTTTACCACTTTTGTACCTAGATTTTCAACTCTTCACTTTCCTCAAATCATCGAGATGCAAGCCAGTTTTTGGTGTTTGGATGGGATGGTAGTTACTGGGTATAAGATCAGGACTGTAAGGGGATGATCAAAAAACTCCCATCTGAATTTTTGAATTGTTTCTGTTGTGCATGTATCCATGTGGTGGATGTGCGTTGTCATGAGGAAGAACAATTCCTGATCTCTCACCATTTTGTATCATCAGTTTGGCATGACACAGTTTAGAAAGTTTTTCATAATATACTTGTGATGGATGGATGTTCCAGGTTCCACTACACCCTTTTTGTCCCAGAATACAGTTGCCATGATTTTCCTTCAAGACTGGGCTTGTTTGAATTTTTTTGGTTTAGGTGAACCGGAATGATGCCACTGCATGGATTGTTGTTTCATCTCAGCACTGACATATGACATCCATGTTTTGTCACCAGTGATGATACAGGAAAAAAATTTGTCACCGTCATTGTTGGAATGTTAAGAAAAACACATGCAGATATCAATCTTTGTTCTTTGTGAGCACTTGTTAACATTTTCGGCACCCATCTTGCATACAGTTTACAATAGCCTGGAATGTCAGTCTTGATTCTGAGTAATGTCTGAAAATTGGAAATTGTAGAGAAAGATTGCTAATTGTAAAGGAATGATTTTCTCTCACCTTTGTATTCAGATGTTCAGTGAGATCATCAGTACAGACACTACGCCTGCCGCTTTTCTGTTTGTCTTGAACATTTGAACAGCCTTCCTTAAACTCACAACACCATTGCTTCACTTTTCCTTCACTCATTGCAGTAGGCTCATATGTTTCACACAATTGATGGTGAGTTTCATCAGCATTATGTCCTCTTGTGTTTAGAAAATTGAACTTGTTTTCAAATCAATGTTCACTGACAGCAGTGTGGCAGTTACGTGCCCAACAGGTCACTTAAAACTAATGTGGATGCACGAACCATTCAGTATCATCAATCACTATTTATAACTAATTAGCCCTTACTTTTAAACTGTTCCTTGTATTTTTTAAACGGTTAATAATTTATTAAAACTGGCAACGGAAGAAAAATATGCCCCTTTCTTGAAGAATTTTCAGCTTTAAATTTCACTTTAATTACAGTGCATGGAGATCAGTAGTACTTGGAACAGCTCTAAGGAATGATTGGCTTTGATCAGAAAGCTGGTAGTATGAAAATCATTACTTTCTTGTAGAAACAGAAATTAAAACCATACAAATGTTTAATGTTTACAGTTTTTATTTTTCAGTACCATTTGGAGTTTTTTTTTCTGAAAAATAATCATACAGTGTAAAACTATTTTATGAAAATGGAGAATTAGAGGAAGGATAGGTGTTTCCAGTGTAGTCTTTACACACTTAAGTCATCTGTTGCTTTCTAAGAAAGAAAAATTTACAAATTGTATGAGGAAGGTGTAAATATAGCCACTTCAGAAAGCAGTACAGTATGTGCAGCATAGTTAGCTAGCTTTGTTAACATTTAAAACCTGAAAGTTATAACAATAGCTATCATGTTATATTGATAAGTATTTGTAAAAGTGTAATTATAAATTATTTATGTAAGACAGAAACTTTATGTTTTGTTTTAGTGTTGTGCTGTATCTTTTATTGAGAATTTGGTTGCTGATAGTCTAAATATGCCAGAAGATGAATTTGATCATTATATGTCTGGAGAGGTTGTATCTAGTAGTACCTGGGAATCTGCACTTATTATGTGTGAGGTAAATTAGATTTAATAATTACTTCTGTGATTTGTGAAACCTAATTTTCTTATTTTGTCTTTATGATCTTTCATTAATAGCTTAGTGTAGGGACTGTTGTAAAGGAAACAAGAGTGTTACAATTGTGTAGCAGTACTTTTTAGACAAACTTGTCACACAGATCACAAGTTTTATCCTCTAATCTCAAAATATTTTAGAAAAAAAGTAGTTAATCATTTAGTTTTATTCTACAATTCTTCGTTTTTAGTTAATGTGTTTGTTTTAATCTTTGCCTGTTGTTTTCAGTGCTAACTCTCCATTTGTTATTCTTTCCTTCCAACTGATCTTTAACATTCTTCTAAGTATTTGATTTCTTTTATCTACTCACTGTCTGTCTATGTTTTTGTACCATAAATATTACAGACATAGCAGTTTGAGATCCTTCCAGTTTATTACTTAATTATTCTGGCTTATTGCTTCTGTTTAAACTGTGTCTTTCAAAACTTTTTGCCAGTCTACTTTTTCAAATTTTTCCCAGATAGTAAAACAGACTTACATATTCCTTTGCCTATACTGTTTTTTTTTTGTCCGCTCCTCAAGCATCTAATTGTGTCTTGCATCCTTAAAAACTGAACTCTTTTTAAAAGAGAACTAATCTTCTCCTCCGCTTTCTCTTCTATTCTGCTCAACAGAAGCCTTTCTAACTTCATAACATGAGATTAAAACTATTTTTAATAGTTTTCATTTTTCCCCTCCCTGCAAAATTTTAGTTGTTTTTTTTGTTTTGAATTTTTATAGCTTTGATTTGTGTGTATTTATTTTTTTGCTGCATTCTTTTTGTGTCTTACTTATTCTTTCTATACTATTATAAATCTATATACTTGTACTCTATATAGGAGTGCCTACGTGGTGGTCAGTTACAAAAAGTTTGATTATAAGTACAAATTTGAGAGGACGTATTAATTCTGATTGGAACAAAATTTGTATGTTCCTTGTTGCAAATTCTTCAGAAAAATATTTATACTTCATTAAATTAACATGTTAAGATAAATATCTTAACTACATTGATTTCTTGACAAAACAGTTTCTCACAATCCAGAAATGTCTTTATAAAAAAAAATCATTTTTTGCTGTTACAAGTTGTTAATAAGTTACTCAAGTTTTTCAAATATAAATTTGAAAGAAGAACATTGGGGAAATTTAGTTTGTGCAGTAATTTTGCGAATGTTGGGTGACCTTTTAATAAATTTTACTTCATTACAAATAGAGAATTTATTCCTTTCCACTAAAGAAAAAAAAAATTATAACTTTCATGACAAGTTTGAATAACTAAATTGTATTTTTAACTTTAACATTCAAATTGAACTTTCTATTTACTATTATTATTATCATCATCATCGTAAGATTAAGATTACAGATATTTCTTGTAAGCAAACCTTATCTTTGTAGTTTCATTAAGTAATATTTTTTAATTTGTTTTAGGGTATGCATCTTATGAATGAAAATATGGTTATTTTTGCTGATCTTAGAAATAATTATGATTCAATATTAAAAGAAGTTGATGGTTTAAAAGAAGAAATGTTGGATTTCAAGGTAGAATATGAGTCCATAAAGTCTTCTAATTTTATCCTTAAGAATCAATTTTTTTTTCTTTTAAAAATTAATTTATATATGTTTATTATAAAAAAATTGTTGAATTTTATGCAATGTTAAGTTATTTTAGAATTCTTAAAGTAACAATTGATTAATGCCATGAGTTACACAGGGCCTGACTGCTGGTGCATGGCTTGTTTGAACCAGTTTCAGACAAACGTTATTTATTTTTACAATAAACAAAATAATTTAAAAATTATAATATGTAACACTATATTAGGAACAGATAAAGTAGTAATTGAGACCAAAAAACACAAATTAGAACAATTTAACTTTTATACAAAAAATGTTTATAAATAGAATGAACCTTTCTATAAATTAAAAATTAAGGCCTTGTAGCACAGTTGTTAAGACCAGTCATTGTGTATAGCATAGAAATTATAAATGTAACTGGAATAGAAAATTTACTCAAGATAGAAAGAAAAATTTTAAAAAGGATTTGCGGTCTAAGAAGAACTCAAAAAGGCCACAGGTTGAGGTCAAATAAAGAGTTGTACGATAAAATTGAAAACCTGGAAGTAACAATAATAAACTATGACTAAATTTATATGGACACATGGTCTGAATGAACCAATCAAGGCTAAACAAACAATTTTCAATAAACTGTGGAACTACAATGCAGTCAATGTAAGGTGACTATGTTAAACAGATGAAAGAAGACCTCAAAAAGTTCAACATTACAGAAAATCAAAAAGAATACAGAAAGAAAACTTTTGAATTAAAGGTTCCTGTAGGTGAAAAGAAAAACTCAACAGAGGAGAATAGATGTAAGAAAGAAGAGCTAAATAGCCTGAAAGAATGAAGAACTTGTGGAAGGAAATTGAAGAAACTACATGAAGTTATATTTGATGGTCCTTGAAGGCTTGTCAACCAAGAAAAAATGAATGTATAAAAAATATTTTTGTAAATGAAAATAAGTAAATAAAAGTAGCCTTTACGTTATTTGAAACTTTCTACATACTCAAAACAACTGTTCTTCATTAGTAGAAATTGGAAGTATAACTGTGTTGCTTTATTATGTTAATATGTTGTGTTCTTTTTTGTTTTCGTCCAACTTGTTGCATTGAAATATCCCAAAATATAGATATGACACTAGTCTGCATCTCCTTTTTGAAAATTATTCTTATGCTTCATTTGTATTAAAAATTGATGAAACAAAGTAAAATATTTTTCTACTAAAATGTAAAATTTGGTAATAAAATGTGCCAGAATAGAGTAGCTTCAAATCAGAAGACTGTCTTATGAAGAAACTGTTCATTTAAATCAAGACTGACATAAAATTGCATAATATTGATGCAGGATATTGAACAGTTCACCTGCCTTAAACCTTTATTTTTTTCAGTAGTAATAATTGAAGCCCAAACCTTATTTCTTTTATAAACTCAACTATGTGGTTTTTCTTATTTCTTGAAACATTGCTTTTTTCTCAATGAAAAAAGCACCAATTATGAGTTAACACTTTTTTCTTCTCTATTCCCAAACATTACATTCCATTACATCAACTTTACATGATTAATGCAATTTTTATTGCTGACTGCACTTTTAGAAAAGTATAGTACTTTAAAAAGACTTTACTTCGAAAAGTAATAGTGTACTTTACTTTCAAAAGTACAGTATTACTTTTGTCACATGTTGGGAGTGGGAGGGTGAAAAAATACCATTAATTTGAATTGGGGTTGTCTTGTGTGTGTATGTGTGTGCACACGCACACGCATGTGTATATATGTGGGGCTATGTATAAACTTTTGTGACTCAAAAATTTCTAAAACTGTAGATCAGTTTCATTGAAATTTAAATGCTGTATCTGAAGTTGTGCTTGTGAAAATATGATGAAGATTGTTTGAATTGTTTTTGAGTTACACTCAATTTAAGGTCAAAAAGAAATTTGAGGTTATGCTGAATGTGCGCTGGTGAATTTTTTATACATACTTATGCAGGTGTTGCAGTGGTGAATGAGTCGAAACTTTGTGCTTGTATATAGGGTTGGTTGTTGAGACATATGTAGTGCATTGTACTCTGATAATCGGTGCTTTCTGAGTGTGAAAAAGTGAGGGTGTTAGAAACAAAAAGTCTGTCGTATGCAGAACTTTGCAAGTTATTGTGATATATATTTCACTTCAAATAAGTTAAAATTTGAATGAAAAACATTCTATACTTTAGAAAATGTTTCTTTTTACCACAGGAATTAGTGAAATACTGTTAAGACAAATTCAGTTAAATAATTAAATAAGATATTATTAGAATACTAAGATTATAACTTAACCACTTATTAGTGAGGATGGAATTAAATCAAACTGGTCCTCATTCATAGCTTTTACTTTATTATGATAGATATTGATAGTAAGTAAAGAAATAAAAAGTAGCCACTCATTTCCTGGTGCCCATACATATCCTTATACATGCACTCATTTGTACATTTTCTAATACTAACAGTATACAGATTTACATTATTCTTGCATATAATCTGTTTATTTTTGAAAAAAATATAAGGAAATGTATACATTATTTAAATAAAAGTATGTTTATTATGAGAAGTTATCCAAAAGTTTTAGAAATTTGTATTACACATGCAAATGCACATTAGTACAACTAAACACCATTTTAGTAGCATAATGCATCCTTTGTTTGTGAATCAATATGTGTAGCAGCTTCAATCTAAGCAGATGTTTTTGTTGTCAACGGACAGTTTTATATTGCCACATTTGCTTATGATTGTGATTTTGCAGACTGATTTGAGAGAACAGTGCATCTGTATCAAGTTCTGTTTTAAACTTTATAATACAGTTACAAAAACCTGCAAATTGTTAGTGAGATGAGGAATTTTGCAACTGAAGATTGATGGTAAAGATGCTGAAGGTCTGACACAAATGTATGGCCGGTTTAGATGTTTTAAAGATGACAACATCTGTTGTGATGATTGTTAACATTCTGGATGACCTTCTTCCAGCATTACACCAGAAAGTGTCATTGCTGTATGGAATGCGATTGTGGAATCATAGACAGACAATCAGTGGCTTCTGTAACATTGTGGAATTAGCTACAGAGTTTGTGTCACAAGTGCTATTTGTCAAATAGAAAAAGGATCACATAATTTTCTGCAGTAGACTTAAGTAGTAACTGCTTCGAACTGAACCAGGTTTCTAAAGTCATCACAGGAGAGGACAGTGGGATTTATGGGTGTAACCATGAAAGCAAGCAGCAATCATTTCAGTTGGAAAGTCCATATTCACTTCTGTCAAAGAAAGACAATCAAGTTGAAAGTAACATCAAAGCCTTATTGATTTTTCTTTAATATGGATGTTCTCTAATCCCCTAGAAGTTCATTCCTTTTGGTCAGACAATTAATGAAAAATCTAACATGCTGTCCTAAGTTGTGTAGAAGGATATTAGAAGGAAATGCTCAAAGAAGTAGTACAGGAGAGGTAACTGGATCCTTCACTAAGACAGTGCAAGGCCATGTACTGTTTTCATTGTCCAACAGTTATTGATGAAAAACAACGTAATGGTCATTTGTCATCTGTCGTATTTGTTCAATTTGGCTTTTTGGGATTATTTCTTTCTCTTCAAGTCAAAGGGGCAAAGATTTGGCATGATAAAGTAGATTCAAATGGATTTTCAAATGTTGAATATATTTACCAAAACAGACTCTTGATGCATTCTGTCCATTTCCCCTTGTGGGACAGTGTCTGAGCTCCTACTGGGACTACTACTTTGAATATGATGGTGGCAAATAAGATTCAGGTGTAATGTGATGGTATTCAGTGTTATATTTTGGAAACTTTTGTGAAGTACTTTGTATATCAAACTTTATTTTCATCTCATGTTACCAAATTGGTGCTTTTACTTTTTACTTAAAAGGTTTTTTAGTCTTTGAAAACTATTTGAACATCATATATTCTGCATCCTAACAATGATGTATGTTAATTGATGTAATTAGCATGATTTGTGAACTACACTATTCTTATTATTACTTGAAAATAAATTAATTGTCTTTATTAATGTACATTATTCTTATGTTTGTTTTTTACTTCATTGTACGAAGTAAAAGAATTATTGTGTTTGCGAAAAATTTTGGTTTTTAGATTACAATGGAAGTATCCATTTTGACCATCCCTGAATCCGTTTACCTTTGATTAGTTTCAGTGTGATGTATGTACATATGTATCTTGCATAACTCAAAAAAAATTAGCCATAGGATGTTGAAATTTTGGATTTAGGACTCTTGTAACAACTAGTTGTGCACCTCGCCTTTTGATTGCAATCGACTGGACCAAAAGTATCCAAAAAAGCCCAAAATCAAAAGATTTGGATTTTGGACTTTTTCTTAACTGTAGTAAGTAATAAGCCCTCACTGAGAGCTTTTCAATGATGTATCATAAGTGGTACTTATTTTCATTGGTTCCTGACTTACAGCCAAATCAAATTTTAATTAATGAAATATATGTAATTGATGATTTCATCAATTACCTTATATAAATAAATATATTACAAGGGGAAGGCACATCGGTTCGAATCTGACTTCATCTCAATTTTTTTTAACTTTTTTTTTTATTTAAATATGTTGATTTATTAATAATTATTAACCTCTGATTGTTAAAAAAAATGTACAATAAATAATAATTCAATAATAACAATAAAAAAAAAAATGAAAAAATATCATAAGTTATTAAAGAAATAACATTTTATGTACTTTTCATTAAAAAAAAAAAGTGTATGTATATACTTTAATAGACATACAAGGAAGTCATGTGATGTCCACATCAGATTTTTTTTATACTGTGTGCACTTTTTGTTTGTTGCATAAACAGGATGCTATTTCTAAAAAAGTTGATGGCTTAATAACAGATATGCCATTAGTTATAAAACCAAAGAAAGTACCTACAGATATTGATGCAGAGGATCCACATTGTGCTGATTTACCTCCTCCAATGATACCACAGGTTAAATTTTTTTAAATTTATTTTTAATTAAAAAGATGTGATAATAATTTGTATTATTGTTTAGTTATTTAAATTATACTCACTTGAATTCTTCCTGTCTCTCATGGATTTATATTACTTAAGATTTATTGTTTAATAATAACAGTACATTTATGCATTTAGTAATGTGTAATAATAATAATAATAATGTTTTAGTTTCATTGTGCATGTTATTTACTTCTATTTTGATAGATATACTGATTTTTTAACACATTAAATATGCATCCTTTGTGATTTTTTGGGTTTTATATTAATTTTTATTGTGGTACAGGATTCAGATTTTTTTTATACAGAAATCTGTTTCTTCAATAAAATGTTTGTACTTTCATACATTATGCAGATTATTATATTTTTTTTCATTTATCCTGAGAATTAATTTAAAAATTTTTTATGTATTTTTGTGTTCAAAGATTTAAAGTGAAGGAGAAAAATTGTGATTAAGATACATGAAAAAAGTTAAAAGATTTAAAAATAAAAATCTATATTTTTAAACTTTAATTGGCTTCCTAACCTCCAATTTTGCCTCCAGTTGCCAAGTATTTTTTGGGCTACCTGCACCACTATTTTGCTTGGGAAGAAAATTTGGTTAAAAATGTGCAATAAATAAAAAGGTAGTTTTTCTTTAATTTTTTGAGGAAGAGAGAATTTTGGAGCAATTTTTAAAAAATTGTAATCTAAGCATGTGTGCATGTTTTGAGCTTAATATAAAGTGGGGTTATGTTTGCAAAAATTGATCCAAAGAAACTGTCTACCCCACCCCTTGGAGATATTGACCCCCAAACTTTTACCAACAAATTCTGTTATTTCTGATATTTCAATGAAATATCGAGAAATGCCAAAAAACCCAAACCCCATTTTTTAACTGATTACCATACTTTGCTTCTATCAGCATAGCTCTAGAGCTATGTTGCCAGGAAAGTAAAAGGATTAAGTTTTAAAAACTTATTAATGGCTTTTTTGTGAATTGTCAGGAAAGGATTTATTTTAACATATTCATTACATTTTTGATCTTCAGTTAATCTGCTTTATGTTTGCTTGTAAGATATTGTAGCTAAATTTATAGTTTAGAAATCATTAAACCTTTTAATTTGTAGGAAAACTTGCAAACTTTTAGGAAATAAACTTTTATACCATGATATAGTTACATATTCCACTAGAACTAGTGGTGTTTATAAGGTAACTTTAAACAGTGACAACTTGTGGTAGTAAATCAGGTCAAGCGGTAGATTTGTGATATTCTGAGAATTCTGTGATAACTTCTGCGGATTTGTTGAATTGTGGCCCATAACTTTAGGTAGCTGTATCCCTTGCCGATGAGAGAATATACATGTATTTTGCTATATTCCTGAATCATCAGGCCAGAATTTGTTGTTTAATAATAGGTTATTAATAGGTTATTATGAATGTTGTTAATGTGACAGTTCTTGTCAACCCTTGAATTCTCAATCTTCATCATGGAAGGCAATCTATAACTGCTGGTTCCATCGCTTAATGCACAGATGAGGTCATATCTCATGATGGTCTTCCCAGACCCTTGAAATCTATACTAGAGAATAAGGGATTATGGATAAGAAAAAGGTTAGATGGTAAGAAGGGTGATCTACCTAAAGGTGGAACCATGCGACAACCATATCTCGTTTGCTTCATGGTTTTCTCTTAGTAACTATCCTGCTTCATTTCCTGTGGGGATGAGGAAAATCCACTTATTAATAAATGATTTAAAATTGATAAGTTTGCATAATTAGGCTTAAAATTAGGGTTCAAATACAGAGATAGAAGAACAATTGCTAACATGTACAGGAACCAAACAGCAACAGTAATAATTGAAGAACATAAGAAAGAAGCCGTAATAAGAAAGGGAGTCCGACAAGGATGTTCCCTATCTTGGTTACTTTTTAATCTTTACATGGAACTAGCAGTTAATGATGTTAAAGAACAATTTAGATTCAGAGTAACAGTACAAGGTGAAAAGATAAAGATGCTACGATTTGCTGATGATATAGTAATTCTAGCCGAGAGTAAAAAGGATTTAGAAGAATCAATGAACGGCATAGATGAAGTGCTACGCAAGAACTATCGCATGAAAATAAACAAGAACAAAAGAAAAGTAATGAAATGTAGTAGAAATAACAAAGATGGATCACTGAATGTGAAAATGGGAGGAGAAAAGATTATGGAGGTAGAAGAATTTTGTTATTTGGGAAGTAGAATTACTAAAGATGGACGAAGCAGGAGCGATATAAAATGCTGAATAGCACAAGCTAAACGAGCCTTCAGTAAGAAATATAATTTGTTTACATCAAAAATTAATTTAAATGTCAGGAAAAGATTTTTGAAAGTGTATGTTTGGAGTGTCGCTTTATATGGAAGTGAAACTTGGACAATCAGAGTATCTGAGAAGAAAAGATTAGAAGCTTTTGAAATGTGGTGCTATAGGAGAATGTTAAAAATCAGATGGGTGGATAAAGTGACAAATGAAGAGGTATTGCGGTAAATAGATGAAGAAAGAAGCATGTGGAAGAATATAGTTAAAAGAAGAGACAGACTTATAGGCCACATACTAAGCCATCCTGGAATAGTCGCTTTAATATTGGAAGGACAGGTAGAAGGAAAAAATTGTCTAGGCAGGCCACGTTTGGTATATGTAAAACAAATTGTTAGGGATGTAGGATGTAGAGGGTATACTGAAATGAAACGACTAGCACTAGATAGGGAATCTTGGAGAGCTGCATCAAACCAGTCAAATGACTGAAGACAAAAAAAATAAAAGTTTGCTTAATTTTATGCTACTACTAAATTGCTATTCCTCCTGTTTAGTTTAAGCGAAGTTATTAAAAACTAGTATTTTTTTCAAAAAATTAGTATTACAGAGTTTAATTTAAAACTGCTGGCAATCTTGGCCATCTGTTAGAAAATAATAGTCTTATTATGATTGTATACTTCTCTAACAAACTAATGAGATTCTCAGCAGTTTTTATGGAATTGCTTTTTCATTGTTAATTGAAATATAATAATGTTATTAAAACATGTAATTCCATGCAAAAAAAAATTCTTATTTTAATGAGAGGTAAATAAAAAAAATAAAATAAAATGGCTGTCATACTGAGCTTTCCCATAGTAAATGCTTAAAAATATGCTTAAATAAAAATAATACTAACAAAAAATCACTGGTGCAGATTAAAGACAGTCAGAGATTTTATGAATGAAATGAAAAATGAGAACTTAAATTAAATTACTCATTTACGTTACCAAAAGTTTACATATTTTTAGAAAAGATGTTCGAAATTAGCACCTTGTCCAAATATTGAGAGTCAACTGATGCAAAATGTTGTTGTCAGTATTGTCGATTTCTTGTTGAGTGTTCATTTTCAGTTCATCGATAATGTGAGGATTTGATTCATAAACTTTATCCTTCAAATAACCTCAAAGGAAAAAGTCTTTCAACTGGACAAATCTGGGAAACATGGAGCCACTGCCTTCTGCTGACAGTTGGCTTTTCTGTAAAAGCTACATTAACGTGTGCTAGTGAGTCGTTTGTTGTGTGACATACTACTCTGTCTTCTTAGAGAAAGTCATATTCTTTTCTACTATCTGTTAACTGGGTAGAATTCTTCAAAAATTGTGTGATACATTTATGGTACTGACAGTCTGGTAAAAAAATATTGATCCCACTATATGATTATCAAAATTCACTTATTTTCTCATTATGATGTGAGCACTTAAATGTGTGAGGATTTTCAATTATCCAAAAACTGATGTGCGAATAAACATGCCCAGATAAATTATACCATGCCTCATATGACATCTAATATAGTGTTGAATCTAAAGTTTTTGAGAAGTTGACAATAATAGATGAGAGTAGTAACATACACAATTAATATTGGCGCTTGTAGTAGCAGCAGTGGTAGCCGCGTTAAAGGTATGTACTGCAATTTGACCCTGCAAATTTGCAGTAACTGCAATTTGACCCGGCTTGATTCGGTTTTAAGTTTCTCATACAGTCCATAAATACTAGTTGGTTTTTTTATTAATATAATATCTATGAAATTAGGGAATGTTAAAATTGCCCTACTATGAAAAACAACAGTACTTTTTACGTATAGTTTGATGTCGTTTATACAGATTTTCTTTAAGTAAATTAAAATTCACAACTGTAATTCAGAAAGACACAAGTGTTTGATGTCATACTAAAATTCAATTTTTTCTAACTTGCCTTTTATAAGATAGCTAGTTTATAAAATTTACTTTCTGGGTTAATAATATAGTTTTTTTTAGCTAAAATAAATGTTCTTGTCTAGTTTAAATGTACTCTCAGTTATCTTGAAAGTAAACTTTCTCTGTAATGCTATCTTTTTACTGTTTTGTATAACTTTTATGTATATTTTTTTCTTTAAAATTCTTCAGTTATCATGTTATGAGTGGAACTAGTATACGACTGTACCATAGTTTTCATCAGTTATTTTTCTTTTCTTTATGACTGTCTCTTAAGATTTATATATTTTGTAATGTTGATTTGATGATTTATTTTTAATTACTCAAATGTAAAAAATATTGTTTTATGTAATTTTATTTATGAAGTATATTAACTAGATTAAAAGTATTTATTATATTTTATATTAATATGTTTTTTGTATTGATATAAATTGAGTGTACTAGTAATGTCTGACCTTATAGCTTGCAACTGATGGGTCAGCACTAATTTTTACTGGATTTTAAAAACTACATACAAATCTGTATTTATTTAATTAAGATAAAACATTATGTCTGAAAGATTGTTTAATTGAATAGATTCATTCCTAAAAATGGAAAGAGATGATAATATTGTATTCTTTCATGTTTTGCATATATTATCAAACTCTATATGTTTGAATCAGCGTTTACTTAATTTTCAGCTGGCAGTGCAAACAAGTTAATGGCAATTTTGTCTGGGATTGGATTCAAATAACATAAAGGTGACCCAAATGGTTTACTGCACATCATTCCTAGTAGACTTATGTCTATTTATCCTTTCAGATCTTCTCTTTTTTTCTAAAATCATGAATAAAATGCTTATAACATCTACATAGAATCTACAAATGGACTATTCTGTTCCTTACATTCAAGTATTGAATGACATCTGTGTGGACTGATTTATATCTCCTCTATTTTTTTCTTCTAACAATTACAAGTAATTATGTTTTATTACACAATCCTGAAGATTAATGAAGGATGATTTTGAAACCTGGCAGTTAGCAGATTTTGTGTGGCATATTAGGCAAAAAAGCATTTCTTAACTGTGAGTGGGATATCAAGTTCATTGTTTCTTCTTTCCTTGTTCCACCATCTTTTGTATCAATAATCAGAAAAATTTTATACTTATAATGTATGATTATAAAAACTGCAAAGTTTCAGAACAGTACCAAAATTCTAAGAGTGAGTATTTTGAAAGAAAATAATTGTTGAAAATTATCATTTCTTGCTAGTTTAATTCCTAGTCTACATCATTCCTAGTAGACTTATGTCTATTTATCCTTTCAGATCTTCTCTTTTTTTCTAAAATCATGAATAAAATGCTTATAACATCTACATAGAATCTACAAATGGACTATTCTGTTCCTTACATTCAAGTATTGAATGACATCTGTGTGGACTGATTTATATCTCCTCTATTTTTTTCTTCTAACAATTACAAGTAATTATGTTTTATTACACAATCCTGAAGATTAATGAAGGATGATTTTGAAACCTGGCAGTTAGCAGATTTTGTGTGGCATATTAGGCAAAAAAGCATTTCTTAACTGTGAGTGGGATATCAAGTTCATTGTTTCTTCTTTCCTTGTTCCACCATCTTTTGTATCAATAATCAGAAAAATTTTATACTTATAATGTATGATTATAAAAACTGCAAAGTTTCAGAACAGTACCAAAATTCTAAGAGTGAGTATTTTGAAAGAAAATAATTGTTGAAAATTATCATTTCTTGCTAGTTTAATTGACCCATAAATTTGTTTATTTGCTGTTTTCACAACAAAAAAAATCTGTATAAAAAATAAAATATTTTAATTATAACAAATAAAGTTTAATGTTCAAGATTTTTATACTAAGTCTAAAAAATTACATTTTTAAATTAAGTCACCTTGAGCATGTTCAGGAACAGAAATTTAGGAACTTAGAAGATATTTTACACATTTTCTCTTAGACTATAGGTTATTTTTCCCAGAATTTCAGCATAAATATTTCCTTTAAAGTGTTTTATAGTTGTGGTTTATGCCAAAAGACTCTTCAATTAATCCCAGAAACAGAAGTTTCTAGATATTTGGATCCAGCATTTGAAATCAGCATTTTTTTATATTAAAACTATAAGTAATTAGAGAAATTTTCTCTTTAGAAGGCTCATTATGATTGTTACTGTAAGAAAACTATCACCTTGCTGTTAAATCTACAACTCCTCAATTTCTTCCATTAATTCTATCAAGAAAAGATTTTTAACTATTTACACACATAGGGTGCTGTTTATTGTAAAAAATTAAGGCCCATTAATTCAGTGGGATGAAATTACACAGATTACTTTATTGGATATATAGTGGGTATAATAGTACACATTACTTTAGTGGATAAAGATTGTTTTTGTAACCTTTACCTGCTTAGTTTAACCTGGAAGAATTGAAATTCAAAAACATTTAAATTCAAAAAGATAGCTTAATCACCAAGCTCTTTAGATAGAAATGGGCTTTGTCAGTTAACCATAAATGGTTTTACAAACATTTTTTGCAAGGTTTATGTAATCACAGCAGTATTATGCCTGAAATAAATAGTCCCTGCTAGTAAAATTTTGTACTATTGTTTGCTACAAGGATACATATTACTTTTCTGTTGAAAATTATCTATCAATAAGCCACTTCTTCATATTTGGATATTATGATCTGAAAGTATAGCAAGTAGGAAAAAGCAGAAGAATTTCACAGCAAAATTTGAATAGTTTTATTGTCAGAATAACAAACAAAATAGAACTAACTTTGCATTGTCTTGATTAAAAACAAAAATAAACTTTTTTGTCAAATGTGGTTGTTATTCCTTTATTTACTCATTTATATGACTCAGCAAAGGTACATAATAGGTTGCCTAGTTACTGTTTTCCCTCCTCCAGAAACTCAAAGATTAGCCATAAGCATCATAAAAGACAATGGCCATTACCTTTTGTGCTGAGGAAATGGGTTTTATCTTCTTTGGGGAGTTCTCTGACTGTAATATGGTCTACAGAACAGGTCATTGATTTTGAGCAGTAAATAGTAAATTTATAGAAATTAAAAATAAATGATCTATGATCAACTATGATAAACAACATGTGTGATAATCAAAACATTTCTGATCAAAGTTATAAAACATCAATGAAGAATTTTGGCCTTTATTGTTATTTTCTTGTTTTTTTTTTCTTTACGTAGTTATTATACAAGGCATGTTTTTAATGTAAGTTTCATTTAAAAATAAAAACAAAATTGAAAAATCTGAACAAACTTTATTACTTAGGCATAAAACATTTATTATTTTTCTACATAGTTGCCTTCAACTTCAACACATGTTACACAGTATTTCAGTAGTTTCTTCATTCTCCGTTCAAGAAATTCCACTGGCTGTGACTTAAAACCACGGAGAAAAGGTAATTTTTCAATCCATTGTCATTGTCATACTTTTGTGATGCAAGCCACATTTTAAGACGAAGAAAAAGAGAATAATCACTGGGAGTTAAATCAGGTCTATAGGGTGGTGGATTGAAGATTTTCCAACAAAATTTTTCCAGTCAACAAGTGTTTGGTTTGTGATGTGTAGCCGGGCATTGTAATGCAAAAACAAAATCCTGTAGAATAGCATCTCCATCATTTGTTTTTACAGCTCTTCTAAGATATTATAAAGTTTCACAATACGTAACGGCATTCACATTAGTTTTGCAATCACTAAATTTCACAAGTATGACACCCCTTTTGCTCCAAAAAAGCAGTAGCCATAAATGTTTTTATTGAGCATTTTTGTTTGAAACTTCTTTGGTCTAGAAGATGATAAGTGCCACCATCATACTGACTGCTACTATGTCTCAACATTCAAATAAGCAATCCAGGTTTCATCTCTGGTAACAATGTGATGAAACTATTCATTACCTGTATTTTTATAACTCCGTAAAAATTCATGTGTAGCAGCAAATTGTTTTTCCTTTCTGTGTCGGTTAACATCTTTGACACCCATCTGGCACAGAATATTTAAAGCCTAGTTTTTCAATCAAAATTTAATAAATCAAGGATCGTGAAGCATCAAGAAACATCGAAGACAATTGTGATGCAGTAAAGCTCTGGTTTTCTCAAATCATTTTCAAATTTCTCAAATCAACTTTTTCAATTGCATCACTGTACATTCGGCCACTGTATTCTTTGTCATGAATGTTTGTTTGCACTTTTCAAAATGATAGGCACTACTGACTTGCTTTAGCATAATTTATAATATTCATCCAGTAAATGTCACAAATTTTTTTGTGAAGTTTAGCTGCAGGTTTTTTTGCCATAAAAAATTGTATTATTCCTCATACTTTGTAATCAGCAGGATCACAAATTTTAGCACTCATTATAAATGAATTAATATAAGTAACTAACTACAAAATGACTCAATTATTGTTACTAACAGCTAACTATTGATTGAAATAACTGAGCTATACAAGTGCCTTTTATATCATTTATATAGGTGGGAAATTCAAAATAAACCTTACCTTAAAAACATGCCTATATTCATAAAGTAACAGCCATCAGCTTATATTTAAATATTAGCAGGTCTGAACACAGTTTCACACATGCAGAGCTATCTATCATATATTTATGAAGCCACTGCAGTTGTTGTTTGCCTGCCAGTGAATGCAGATCACAATGTCTGCGACAATCGTTTCTCCTGCCAGTTGTAAAGTGTGTGCTGTGATTCAATTTTTGTGTGCAAAAGGATCTTCAGCTGCTGAAATTCATTGAGAGTTGTGCCTAGTATTATGGACCTAGTAATGAGTGAAGGAAAGGTTAGACAATGGTGTTGAGACTTTAAAAATGGCCGTGCAAATGTGCATGATGAAGAGCAGAGTGGCAGGCCCAGTACTCAGATCAACCCGACGAAATCATTGAACAAGTGAACTGAAAACTGTGATGTGATCGGCAATTGACAATTAGTGCTCTGGCTGATGAATTTCTGCATGTTGCAGTCACCTCTATCTACACAATTGTCACAGAAAAGCTTGGATATCACTAATTGTGTGCAAGGTGGGTACCGAAAATGCTCGCCAACCAACACAAAGAGCAAAGAATGTGCAGTGGGCGAGTGTTTTTGGATCTCTGTTAACAAGATGGAGATGATTTGTTTTCCCACATTGTTACGGGTGACGAGACGTGGATATCCTACACCAGTGCAGAATTGAAACAACAGTCAATGCTGTGGTGCCATTCAAGTTCCCCAAAACCAAAAAAAGTTTAAGCAATCTCTGTACACTTTTTGGGATGGAAAGGGTGTCATTTTGGTTGATTTCATGGAATGCGGATCAACAGTTACAGCTGACATGTACTGTGAAATGCTCACCAAACTGAGACATGCGATCAAAAATTGATGACACAGGAAACTGTCGTCTGGCGTAATCCTCCTTCACAACAATATGCATCCTCACACTGCTGCCTTAACCAAGAAGAAGATTCGAGATATTTGTTGAGAATTTTTTGACCACCCTCCATATAGTCTCAACTTTGCACTTAGCGACTACTTCCTCTTCTTGCATTTGAAAAAGTGACTTGGTGGACAACGGTTTGAAAATGACGAGAAACTCAATACTGCCATTGTCAACTGGTTCAATCCCCAGGCGGCGAACTTCTAGGGGTTAAAGAAACTGGTGCAGTGTTACAGAAAGTGCTTAGAACTGAATGGTGATTATGTGGAAAAGTGAAGTAGATATGTAGTAAACTAAAACAGTAAGTAAAAACCTTTTCTCATGAGTTAATTTTTTTTTAATGACCAAACACCCCTTTATGAATATGCCTCATATATCTAGAACATTCCTGACATGTTAGCAAAGAAATGCTTTAATGCAGCATGTAGCATGGCTAGAGAATCTTTTCCATCAGCATAGAGATCTGAATAATTTAAATTCTATTATATGAATAGAATAAATGTGCAAGTATGATACTTAATTCAGTGTGCAGTGTCTTGTTCGAGCTTATGACAATGATTAAAAAATCATTACTCTGATTTTGTAAATTGTCACTGACATGAAATAAATAACCATATTATTCTTGCAGTGAATTATCATCGAATAAAAGTATATTAATAAATGAATTAATTAAATATTTATGAGTGGGTATTATTAGTATTAAGTTTTATTTTTAATAAAATTAACATTTTACCTAAATAAATTAACAGAACCAGTAACTACATTTCATAACCTTTTATACTCTCCGTGTTCTATATTCAGATTCTGTCACACAGTGAATGATATTTATTTAAAAGTTTTCGTAATTTTATAAATATATTATCTCCTTTTGAAATATGATGATAATTTAATATTTTGTATTATTTTTATGATGTATTTTAGCTTTAAAATTCCTTATTAATTGATTGATATGTTTTCATTGAACACTATTATTATTATTCAATTATTGATTTGATGAAATTGATACGTGCATAGATTGTGACCCAGACACAACATACTGATGAAGCAGCTGCCAACACATTACCACCAGCGACAGTAGTGACTCCAACATCAGTTTTGACAGCAAGCAGTAATGTGATAAAACCTCCATTGTTATTATCACCTGATTTCCAGTATACTGGTCTTCCTGATACATCTCTTACAGCTGTCAATTATGATATTGATTTATCAGATTTAAGTGCTGAAAACAGTCAAGCTGATGACCCTATGGTCAGTTTTTAATCAGCTGTGAAATCTAGTTCCATTAGTACTGTTAGTGTATTTAATATTTTTTGTAATTATTATTTTTTTAAATGTTAAACATTTAATAAAATTTTCAAAATGACACGTTTTTCTTAATTTCTAATTATCAGCTCCTTTCGCAGTAAAGGACTGTTGTAATGGGACCTACCTTAAAAATACCCTACCCTTTTTAAGGGTAATCAACTCATAAATAAGAAGGAATCTTCTTATTTAAGAGTTGATTAAATGTCCCATATATTTTGTGTTTATTTATTTTAATGTTACTTTTGCCAAATTTTGTGTGTTTGTAAATATCATATTGAGATCTGGATTTTCATGTGATATGTATGAAAGATTTGCAAGTTGAAATTAACTTTTTGATAATTATTTACCATTAGGGATTCACCTCAAATCCCTAATGGTTTGGAATATTTGTTATTTAGCGCCTAAGTTGTTCATTACAATTGAAATTTTTGGTCAAAATGCCTTTCACCCAAGTTACTCAGTACACAGAAAGTGACACAGTATCCTCATCACAACCCCCGTAGGGTAAGACACTGGTTTGTGCCGATTCCGGTTGCCACAACCCCTCCCCCATTCATAGCCCTTATGGGCTTTAACGGGAATCGTCTTTTGCCCTCTAACTTTTTACATCTCACAGTAATAAGCCAGGCCTTGTTGGGATGCCGCCGATGTAAATACCTTGGTAGACATTTGCATCAGTGAGTTAATGACTCAGCCTTCGCTGTAGGCTTCTTTCAGACAATTTTGACTGTCCTATCACACAGTACACTCATCCCAACCCAGTAGGGGAAGACAGCCACCTTGTGACGCTTCGGCTCGCCATACCACCACCCCCTAGCCCTGATGGGCTTTAATGGGAGAAACACAGTACCCTCACCAAAAATTTAATAATTCATCACTGTACAAGTGATGAATACCTTATTTTCAAACTATATGATTGGTAATTATAATTATAGACTCAGCCTAACAATTGGTCAGTTTAATATTTAACCCGACATTGCTGGCTAGGCCGTATGTTACGCCGTTCTGGTTGGTGAGCGCTCCACTCACCGTTCAATTTTTCCTCTTCCGTAGTTTATTGTCAATTTTATGGAAATAAGTATTTTTTATTGTTCATTATTACTAACTAATTATTGATAACAAAATTAATTTTCTGATATGTACTGTGTAATAATAACTATTATTTACTTACGTAAATGATGTATTTTGTTCGGGTTGCTTCTGGAGAATTTAGATACACTTATCACTGTATTTGTGTAACACGCGTAATTTATTTGTTTACTTATTTTTATTTATTATACAAAAAAAATATAAGTTTCCAGTTTGAAAATTAAAAGATAATAGTCAACTGTTACAAATTATAAAAATAATTTTTTACACTACCAATAACTAATTTGTTTCCTAGAACTAAAAAAAATCAACGTTACAGATTTTTGAAAAAATGTATGCTGTGTAGCTAAAATAGTTAAAATATTATAAATAAAGTAATATTTTAGCTAATCATCGCTTTCGGTGTCTGGTCCCTTCTTTTTATTGCAGTTTGTGCAGATTGTAACTGTATGCTCCCTACAAATAGCATAATGATATTTTATGTACAAACTTGTGCAAAAATGTCAGAAAATATTGAAACATATAAATATGCACTTGAAAAATCTGAATTTTTCTATAACAATTACTAGCTACTGAGCTCTGCGCTCACCGATATGAAAGTGAACAAACAAATTCTGCATGCATCAACAAAACATATAAGATAAGAAATAATGATGACTAATATCTCAAAACGCCCTGTACAAAAGGTACATAGTCAGTCATATTTCTAAGAATTGTAAGAAAAAACTATACCAAAAAAGCATGTAGGATGAGCACAAGGCCCTCTAGACAGCAGTGTTGGGTTAAAGTTAATTATAGTTAGCTTAGTGAGTGTTCATGGCAATCTTCTGCTACTCTTAAAATTTTGCTATTATAGGTAATTGTATACATTGTATGAATGTTCTGGTGTGGTGTAATTGAAAATCATTCAATTGATGATGGTTGAGTGTTTTAAAAAAATTATGATTCATTTGAATATAGTGTTTCTCATATGATGAATGTTGATATCATACAAAGTTCAATACATGGAATCGTTTGTTACCTAACCCAACCTTAACCTAAACTTAACCAAACTCATTTAAATTTCACTTAAACCAAGTTATTTATTCTATAAATAACTGTGTATTGCACTTAACTTAACCTAACTTGTGCTTAAACTAATCTTACTTTATTTAGTCTTAAGTGAATGTAATCTCATTATTAACTTAACAAACTTAAGCAAATTATTTAGTTTGAAAATAATGTATCTTACACTTGTGCAGTATTGAATTATGACATTTTTGCTGATGATACTGTGCAACTTGAGGGCAGTAACTTGGGTGAAAGGCATTTCTGATGAAAAATTTCAGTTGTAACGAATAACTTAGATTCTAAATAAGGTATATTACAAATTTCATCAAAATCGGAGGTTAGTCCTTAATTGTAGTAAAGAATTACAAACTTTTTTTTATGCATAATCCTGTTTCTACAAGTGATTGAAAAATTTTATTCTTCTACACAGTGTCTGTGTAATTATGTTACTTGAATCTGTGGATGAATGTGTGTCCAGTTTGTTTGATGCAATATTTAGTGCAATTACTACAGTTTAATTTTGCATTCCCTTCAGTACCGCTAACAACAGTGCTACCACATATTTCCTGTAGAAGGAACTGATAGCTTTAGAAAGCTCTTGGAAGAAGTTCTATTATTTTGAAAGTAAATTTTTAAATATTTAATTGTTATAAAAGTGTTGACACTTCATCATGCTGTTCAATTTATTTTACTGTTTACTGTAATGTTTTTTTTTTAGAACACTGTATGTAGTAATTAGCTTTTACTTATAGTTAATCTCAATTCTTATTTTTCTAGTTTAAAAGTTTATTTAAATTTATAAATAAGTTTATGTATTGTGGCAATACATAATCTTATATAAGTTAAACATAGCACAACTTATGTCAACAAAAATATATTAACCCTTTAAAGACTGAATTTTTAAAAAATCTTTTTTATTTGTGGAATAAAACAAAATACCCAGTTTTCTGTTATAGGTTCCCAAAAATGCATATGCTTTCAGTAATCTAAATTTCAAGGTTCCTAAAGAATTTAATAATTTGTTTTTTTTAATTGTAATGGTGAAAAGTCTGTACTATTAGATAATATTTAATATATTACTTTTTGTTTTAAGATTCCTTTATCTTATTTACCTTTAGATATTTGATTTTTAATATTTTTTTTATATTTATTAAAAAATATTTACATTGGAATGACTTCTATTTTTAATCAGTACTCTATTAAGACTTAAGATTATAAAAAAGTTTTATTTAGTTTGAAAACTTAATAAAAAAATTACAGTGGAAAGTACAGTAGATTGTTTGTTTACTTTTTGATAAGAAATCTCTCTCTTAGATAAGAAATAATTTTAACTATAAGGTATCAAATAAACATTAAATAAAACTAACGTAATTGTAATACTATTAGAAAAAGCGAAGATATCAACAAAATATAGGAAACACTTTTTATTTACTGACAACTAATATATATATATATTTATTATTGTTATTACAGTATTCAAAATTTTTTTTTAAAAACAAAATTCATGATTAACAAAATAAGTCCTTTTAACAAGTCAGTCCTTTTAGAATTATTTTCAACTGATATCTATTTTCTACAAATAATATATTATCTAATGATCCCAAAAGGTTTATACCATTGACACCCTACCTATTTCTAAACATCTTATAATTTTGTAATCATTATGTAGTTGCATGGCTGACAGCTTTATGTGCAAGTTCTTTTGTTTTCTTTAGCTTCCAAAGTAAAATTATTTATTTTTAATATGAAATTTGTATGTTGTACTAAGTTTTAAATTTTTTTATTTTTATTATTATTACTGTTTCAACAATCGGTATAACATAGAGCTTTAATATTGTATGTGCTTTGCTTCGGATTTGTATAAAATTTATGGCTAGCTTTTTATATCTGATAGAATGTTTAATTTTCCTGTCTATACTGAAAACTTTTCAAAATCTAATTACAATGAAAATGATGTGGAATATTAAAGGATTCTAAATATTTGTATATACTATTTAGTCACATATTTTTATTGAAGATTTAATGGGGTTATCTGCAAGGTGTATACAAGAAATTATTTTTTTTTGTGGCCATAATTTTTAATTATCTTTAAAAAAAGAACTTCTGACTGATTTATTTAAAGTTAGAATTAAAGTGAGAGTTCTTTTACAAAAAATTAAACAAAATATGTTATTCTGTTGATTAGTTTTTAATTAATAAACCTGGATTTTAAATTTATAATTAAATAAGCTTGAACTTCTGCCAATTTTTTTTTTTATCCTGTACTTAAATGTTACTCATAAAGTTTGTCCAAAAAGAAACCAGACTATCTCAAGATTATTTTATTTACTGGTTATATAACTTAATTAGATTTATCATCTGTAAAGTAGTAACTTCCACTGTTAATATACCATTCACAGCTTTTTCTACTGTTGGGATGCATTCCAAAATGCATTTTATGGAATAAACTGCAGATCTTATAAAAAATGTTCTATAATCTTTTCTGTTGTCTGTAAACAGTACCCTTTCAGGATGGTTTTAGAAACAGAAAGAAGAATAAAAAGAGTTGGAGTACATCAATTGTGTTAGTCAAAAACTTACAAACAAGGAGCTACGAATGCACATAAGCATTATCTTGGTATAGCATCCATGTTTTTTCCCCCATGATTTCATCTTACTCATTGCCTCGCTCAAAGGCCTCAAATGTTTTATTTGAAATTACTTTCAAATAAAATTATATCCTTCACGGGATATACTTAAAATGAATAATACTGTAAAAAAATAACAACCATCACTGTAACATTCAAATGAGTTTTGTATGTTCGATTCAAAACATTGATATCAGTTTTAATAATGTGTATAGTTCGCAGATTCTTTGTCATATTCAACATTTTCTTTGTATATGACTTAGCTCATTCGAATCAGAATTTCATGACAACAGTTTGTTCTTCAAGAATATGAAAATATTAAAAATCAGGAAACTGCTAGAAGTACATACTTGAGTTCATTTTATGTTTTACATACTGAAAATTAATTTGATTTAAAATGATCAAGCTAACAGAATATTATTCTTAAAGTAAATATTGAAGTGAATATTGTTTCTTAAAGTGGAATAGTGAGTACTGATAGATTGGCAAACTGTTTTAAATATTTGGTTTCTTTTTGGACAAACCTTGTATATTTTAAGATTATCTTAAAATCTTTTACAATTATCTGTGCTGATTTTTATATTTTTTACCTTTATAGATTTGTTTTATTATTATATCTTTTAGTTATTATTTTTCACGTTTCTATTTTATTTATTTATATTACATTTTATGACTGTGATCAAGGAAATCCACGGAGTTCCTTGATTCTTCTGGATAAAAACTCAAGTACCTTCTTCTATTACCTGCAGTATAATGTACTTATCCATTCCTAATGTTATATAGAACATATAATATTGTGTAGTCATCTGAATATAATATTTATTTCTACATTTGTTACTTTGAAGATAGATATCCACATCAAGTAGTGCAGTGTTTGAGTGTATACCATCGTAATCATTTTCTGAATCCCTTTTCTAAATTTCCTCAGTTGGATCTTCTCCACTTCAACTGAGAAGTTCAACCTGAGTTTACATTTTTAAACTTTACTTCTTCTTTGCTTCTCTCAATCCATATTGAATTCATATTTTTATTGCTTTCTCTTCTTCCTACCTTCTCACCAATTCTTTCACTATCATTTTGTTCTATATTACTCTCAGTCTCTTGCTCACTTTTCTACTGTCCTTTTCTGAATTTAACATTAATTTACGTAACTTTTTCTTCCCAATCTTGTTCATACATTCCAATGATTGTAGTTTCTCCTCCCTTTAGCAGCATATTGTTCCTGACTGTTTTTTATTCAGTTGTTTGTTATCCTATCTTTCCTTGTTTCTTCTCCAAAATACTCCTCCTAAAATACATTTTGGGTGCCTAAATCCTATTCTCAATCTGTCTTCACCTTGTTCATGATTCTGCCGCATGAGGTTAGCATCTTAGGAAACTACTACGTAATTAAATTCTAAATTTAAAGTGGTTAAAGCTGCCAAATTTGTAAAGTAAATCTATAAAATGAAAATAAAGAACAAAAAAAAATCATTTACTAATTAAACTAAATGGTATACATTATTTATATGTACAAAAAAAGATTAAATTGATTTACAGTATTACTTTTTGTTATTTTTATATCTAGAATTACATTTTTTTATTGAATGTCCATTTATTGTACTATCATAAGTTGCAAGAGATGAATATTAAATATTAAAACATGCAACTGCCAAAAAAACAAACCATTGCTCTTTAATGTAGGTTAATTATAAAAAGCATTCAGGTGATAATTTTATATATAGTATAATCTTTTTTTCAATTTTTTTAAATTTTTTTAAACATATATATATATATATGTAGCTTATGATACTCCCGGTAGTGTAAGGATTCCAGTGTTAGGTCATATATCTAAATTGGTTCAGCCGTTGAGTTGCTATGGTAGAACAAATATATATATATATACACTCTATATACATTGCACTCCTTTTTCGGGAATCGTGTAAAACACTAGTAAGACAACTTCACAAGTATGAGATATGAGGTTTCTGAATCGTTCAGAATGAAGCGTTGAGATGTGAGTTATTCAAAAACAACTCATTTATCTGATAGATTTTTTTAAATTTATTTAAATATATATATATATATATATTTATGTAGCCTATGACACTCTTGGTAACATAAGTATTCCAACACAGGGTCATACATCTAAATCAGTTCAACCGTTGAGCTGCTATGGTGGAACAAACATACATATGCCCTAAATCCAGTATACTATTTTTTGGTTAGTCATGTAAAAAGTCATTAGTTATTGTTTTAGTTTGATTTGAAAGAAATTGTTGGATTTATTTATTGTTCTTGAAAAATGTGGATATTTTTAAGTTTGCTATAGATTAAAATTATTGTTAATTAATGAAAAATGGAAAACTCTGGCATTGCAGTAGGCCTTTACTAAATTACTTCATATTATCAATAAATATTTCTTGTATGAACGAAAGAATCCTATGATTTCAGGGTTTTTTACATTAAAAATGTCTAGGAAGTCTCAAATACTAAATAGTATTTTAAAAATGTTTTCCAAAGTTTTATTTTATTCAGATTGCCGTGTACCCAACTTTATTGATAATTTATAGACAAAGAGCTTGTTATCTTATAAATGAAGATTAAAATACTTTTTAAATATTACTATTTAAACCATACTCTTTAATTTCTTGAATTATATATTTATCATATTTTTGTAATTAATAACATATTGCGAAGATATGTAGTAAACTCTAAGGACAAATTTTAGGTAAAACATTAAGGGAAGAGAATTTTAAGTAGATGGAAAACCAATAGCATAACAAGTAATACGTAACTTTTCAGATACCAATTTTAAATCTACTGTTACATTAAAAAAATTTGCCAATGTAGGATAAATCATATCCTACAAATTTATCCAAATTTATCCTACATTGGCAAATTTTTTTAATCATACATATATGATTAGGTAAATATATAAAAATAATAATTCTAAAAAAATAAATAACCATAATAATGTTCAAAAGAATAAAGGAACAGGGTTATTAAAATTTAAGTGTTCATGAGCACACGCACTTGAATTATCATGCTAGGTATATAGTTCAGAATAAAGTAAAACTGAATTCAACCAGATTCTGTTTATTTGGACAGTCAGATAATGCAGGCAGAATTGACATCAGATATTTTAAATACAAATTATGAATAATTTTTTACAAAATTTAAGAACCCTATTTTTCATTTTTTAATATTGTTCTGATTTCCTACTTTCAGATATCTTTTAAATAATTTTTTTAGTATATATATATATATATATACATATATATATATATGTATTATTAATATACCATAATAGTGTATTAAACTTGCCCATTCTTCTTTCTTTAAGGGAAAGTGAGTTACTGCATTGTAGCCCTGTTCCAGTCTTGTAAGCCAGTTTTCTTAAAAATTTATCTTGTAAATACAACCGCCAGGTTGATCTATTGGTAAAAACATTGTCGCACATCAGCTGTTTAACAGCGGAATATTAGACAGTGGATACATGTACATTTGGTGGTGGGGTTTAATTAACCACATATCTTAGGAATAGTTGGCGTGAGTTAAGATGTTGTAGAATCACTCTACCTCATTTACATATCATCCTTATCTCATTTGAAAAAAAAAAAAAAAAAAAAACTTTTTGTTTACAAGTTCAACAGATTGCAACGTACGCATTAGGAATAAAAAATAAAAATAAAATAATGTAAATACAGTTTGAATTTTATTATTAAAACATAATTGAAAACAATTTCTTATAATTTTTATATTTTAACACTTTACACTTAATATGGTTTTACCACGCTACATGGCATTTGCAGATTCTCATTTTTCAAGTTTATTTAGACTGCATCTAGTCCAAAAATTGGTTAATATTGTTGTCACATCTTATCTGAGAGTTAGCAGTTAAAATTTTGTATTGAAAAAAAATTTAATACGAGTTTTTTATATCATTAGTGTGAATTTAAGTAGTTATGTTATGTCAATGCCTATTGTTATACCAATCTATTCCATTCTTAGAGCTAAAACAAACATTTTATATTATAAGTTGTATATTTATTTTTGTGTTTTCATGTTTTAAATTTTGTTTTTTCTTTTAAAGGAATTTCAGTCTTTGGGAATGAATTCAATTGAAACAGCTTCACTGCAGTCATTAGATCTCACTACTTATCATCCAACAGAGTCTCCTGTTAATAGACCGATTGGATTACCGCCATTGACATCTGGTGGTAGTTTATTGGATTCAACAGAATCACCTACTGGTACATCATTTAATTTACCATCACCACTTCAACCATTACCATCTTCTGAGTATCAGGTAAATTTTATAGGTACTTTATTGGCTCATATATAAGTATCGCTCATAAATTTTATTGTCTAAAACAAAAAAAAAGTAGAAATATATATAACTTAGAGTCAATCGCTTTTAATGACTTGCATAATGGCACAGTTAATTAAATTAAGATAATATAATACAAAAGAGGCATCTGAAATTTTATTCATACTGGAAAGTAAAGAGAACAAAACATCAGGCGTACAAAGCAACAGGTTCTGCCATTTTATAGTTTCATTTCTCTACTACTAACATTCCAAAACTTGTTGGGCCACTTCCTCTCATTTTCTGTCAATTGCTATTTTTATGAAGTCAAGAACAACTACTATGCCAGTACATATAAAAAAAAGCACAGTGATTGAATTTTTAACAATGGAAAAAGTGATCGCTAGTAACATTTGTTGTCATAGAATAGCAACATGATAATGCTTGGTCATGCACATCGCCTGCAACTGCCAAAGCTCTTGTGAAGATTAAAATTGAACCTATTTCACATCCTCCATACTTACTAGATTCGGTGTTTTGTGATTTTCACTTCTTTCTGCAAATTAAGAGTGACATAAGAGTATTCATTTCACCATGAATGATGACTGAAGGATGCAGTGAGATTGTGGATCGAGAAAAAAAATCACCAGAATTCTTTATTGCTGGTTCAACTGGTTCACTGTTGAGAGAAATATGTGATTGTAAATAATGACTGTATGGAAAAAGAAATGTTGGTATTTATTTCATTTGATTATCTCTTTTCATTTGCGTGTTAAGTGAGTGTGCATTATTTTTCAGCCACCCCTTTGTATAGTAAACTTTTACTATACATAGTAAACTAAACTATACTAGTTTGACAACTACTAACTTAAAATCTTCACTTTAAATTAGTTAAATTTCACCATTTGATGAGGGTCTAATTACTAAAATAAAAGCTTGTTTATAGCAAAAAATAAGTAAAAATAAATAAATCTTTTATAGTATATATTTATTATATTGCATATAAATAATTATACTATAAATTACTTATATTATTGATTTCCTCTGTTAAATATTCTATTTTCCTCGTATATTATAAGTTATGTACAGTAGAGGACTCCAGTTTAAAAGTTGCAAATGCAGTGTATTTTTTTGTCAGTTTAATAATCAGTTTTCCATTTAAAAATACTAGATGTATAATAATAATAAATAGTTAATGAAAGTGATGATGTTTTTATTTCCAGTTAAGTCAGATATTACAAACTCTAATTATTATTCTTAGTATTATAATTAATTAATTATTATAATTATTACTATTATTCTGTCTTACAATCAAGATAATTTATATTTCTTAATAATACAATTTGGATAACACTCCCAAATTCCTGTAAATTAGGTATCTCTAGGTGCAAGCCTGTTCCAGAGATTACCAGCTATATAAGTAATTAATATAAAGAGAGCAAAAATAAAATATCTATTTATTACAGCTTAAAAAAGACACAGTATTCATTGTAAACATATTTCCCATAAAGAAAGGTAGAATTCTACTCAATTGACCTATTGATCCTTATTACTGTAATCAAATTTTAACAATCAACCATTCAAATATAGAAGACAAATATCATATCTTATCTTGATTGATATCATCACATCAGTTGTATATCACATACATTTAACAGTATGAAAAGCCAGAACGATTAACATATATTCATCAAACAACTCAGGTAATCTTGTAATAGTCACAAACTATCATACCTCATAAGCATGGCTACTGGTCATTCAACAGGAAGAAATACTCTGATTGATCATCATCCATCATGATTAATGGATCATCCATCAAATATTATATACAAAAGGGAACTTTTTCTTGCAGAATAACTTCCCTGACAACATTAGATATTAAGTTATAAATCTTTGGAGCCATATAATCATACAAACTTTTGAAATTTCCACTTTTAATTTTTCCTTTATTTCTACCAGGGTGTAAAATAATATTATGATTCCCTTCAATAAGTTCTGTTTATAAATATAAGTTATCCATTAATATAAAGGTATGCAATTGTCTTACAGGTAATTATTTTTAATTTCATAAAAATAGGTAATGATGAGCAGAGCTTACAGAGGTAAATTTAGTGTCTGAGTGAGAAACAGAAATTTTTGAAGAGGAGGAACGAAAAGCAATAAAGAAATTGAGGGACACATTCCCAGGCCCAAACAGTGTCACAGAAGAAGTGACAAAAGCAACCGATGAATTGGGTGTTACAACTATGCACCAGATCTGTAAATACTTAAAATTTTGTTATATATACTCCATGAACATCTATGATACTATCTGGATAGAGAAATTCCTGCAAGTAAGTCAAATTTGTCAAAGAAAGAAGTATGTGAGAACAGTAACAGGCAGCTTATAGAGAAAGCCAGAGAGTTTATTACTCCTCTTGTAATATGCTTCCCAGATTATGCCAAGGCTTTTGACTCAAGGAAAAAGAAAGGTGGAAAGATCTGTGGCAAATGTTGAAGGAGATGGGCGTTCCTGATCATCTTGTTACACTCATTTGGAACCATGTGTAAAGAACAGCATGATGGTTAGACTGGAAAATGACACAGCAAAGCCCTTTTACCTGTCGAAAGAAGTACGACAGGGATGTATTCTTTCTCCAATCTTATTCAACATTTACGGCAAATATATCATGCGGAAGAGCCTGAAAAACTGGCATGGCAGTATACAAATAGAAGGCCGGTGTGTTACAAACTTAAGGTTAGGTGACAATACGACTCTATTAACAGGCTCTGAAGTTGAAATGAAGGAGATCCTTGACCATGTTCAGCAAGAAAGTGAATCACTAGGACTGAAATTAATCATTGGTAAAACTAAAGTTATGATTGTAGACAGTCTCAGATACCCATTTTTTTCCATTTTCTTGAATACTTACCATATCAAAAGCGTCCTGCATATTTAAGAATAGGCCTACTACTTTCTCATTGTTCTTAATACTTTTATTTATATCAGAGAGTAGTTTGGTGATTGCCTATTCTGAGCTACGACATTACAGAAACTGTACTGATGTTGACTAAAAATTCTATTTGATTCAAGAAAATATCATAAGTTTTACTTTTACTATTTTCTTAAGTACTTTTGAAATTGGTGTTAGAAGATTAATTGGTCTGTAGGTAGAAATCAATTCATGATCACCCTTTTTTGGAATCTTCAGCCACTGATTGCTTTAAAACGCTGGGAAAAGTAGCCTTTGCAAATGATAGATTAATTAAAAAGGCTAATCTATCTGAAATTACACAAGCAATTTCTTTTAGAATTTTATTTATAATTTTTTTAATTTAGAATTTTATTTATAAATTTCAAAGCAGTCAGTGAAGAACTTTCAGAGATTTAAAATTTTGAACAAACGAACATTTTTATTTATATAGATATTTTCAAGTGTACACGTACATATACAGAGATTTAAAATAACCACTGGGTTGGTCTAGTGGTGAACTCAACATTGTAAAAATCAGCTGATTTTGAAGTTGAGCGTTCTAAGTTTCAAATCCTAGAAAAGGCATTTACTTTTATATGGATTTGAATACTAGATCGTGGATACTGGAGTTCTTCGGTGGTTGGGTTCTCAATTAAGTACAAGATTACACTTCATTTACATTCATACGTAATGTATGAATGTGAAATATGTCAGCAGAAGTTACTGTAGAGTATAATTTAGGTGGAAGATTCATAACTATAATCTTCTGGTGTACTAGACCTCTTCCATGCCCTGTATGTTAATTGTGTACATCATTTTTGCTTATGCATCAGTCTCTTTAGTTTACATAAAAAAACAGACAGATCTACTGTGTATCTGTTATTTTTACTGAGCATAGTTTATTTTTATTGAATAGAATATGATAATTAAATTAATTTATTTAAAATATGATTTAAAAACAAAAAGGAATAGAAAATAATGTACATGAATATAAATATTTTATCTTGGCATTAGTAATAAAAACTGATAATTTATACTTAGCAAAGTCATAAAATACTGATACTTAATATTTAAATGTTGTTATATCTTTGCAACCAACTTTCTGATTTTCAGAATTCGAATGGGATATTTGCTAGGAGTGTTGGGATTGAAATTCAAAATTGTTGTGTGAAGTGCATCACGTTGTGATGCACTTCACACAACAATTTTTTCACAGTTCAGCCTATTTAAATCACCGAGAGTGTACACTGCCTGAACCTGTTAATTATTGAATATCAGACAATTTTAATTTGTTTTTTTGATATAAGTATAGTAGTTAGGTTAATACAGTTGTATTAGATTTCTTAGGTAATATGGTATATTGGTTCTGCGATAGGTGATAAATATTTGATTATTCATTTGGCGATATTTTTTTTAATTATTGAATAGCATCTAGATATTATATAGAGAGGAAATGTTTATTTATATGTTAGAAAAAATCTTAGGAACTGATAAAATAATCGCTACCAAATTTTAACAGTTGCTTCATTATGTAATCCAGAGTTTCATAGGCAATATTAAGATAAAAAACCATTTATATAAATGCTTAAATAATAAATAATTCGTACGGTGCTGTATTTCTTATTTGGTGTGCTCCTTTTGTATGATGAGCTGTTCCCATGATTTTTCAATAGTATGTTTTCAATAGAGTTCTTATTCAAATTGAAGACAAGGTTATAAGTCTTGGTGAAAAGCATTTATGTGATTTCGGTTTACCATCGCCAATTCATGATGACAAGATAATGAAAACTCCTATGACACAATGTTCCAAAATTTTTTTAATATCAACAAACTTCAAGAGTACATTAGTTTGTACATCTAGTTTCTAAATTGGAATTAGATCAGAATCAAGCATATGATTACATTACTCGTAATATCCATACTGATAGAAAAAAGTATTTTTTTTAGATGCTCCTGGAAGCTCTGGAAAACCTTTTTGATTAATCTACTTGCATATATACAATATGGTAGCTTGGCTCTTGTTGTAGCATCGCCATGCATCACTACAACACTCCTCGCTGGTGGTAGGACTACTCATTCAACTTCTAAATTACCATTAAATGTATCAGGTTGGCAAGAGTCAGTTTGCTCCATGTGTAAAAATGGTCCTCTTGGAAAAGTTTTCTAACATAAAAGACGTGTCTGGGATGAATGCACCATGATTCATCAAGCTCATGTTGAAGCAATTGACCGTACTCTCAGAGCCTTACTTCATGTGATAAGTTATGGGAGGAATAACTTTTGTCTTCGCTGGAGATTTTCTGCAAAATTTGTCAGTGCGTGCAAAGCCGCGAAGGGGCATGCTAGTTCATTATATATATGTATAATCCATTATTTTATGAATCTTAACTGAGAATCATATGGGCACTATCATAACTATCCCAAGTTGTAAAATCAAACTTAAATGATTTAGTAAATATACTTTAACTCACTTTAATAATTCAACTGCCATTACATATAGCTAGTAAACTCATAAAATAAAATATCAGTACATAAAATACATTATATAAATCATGTCAAAAGTGGGTTGATTTGCTACTCCATGAACAAAAAAAGAAACCTTCTTTATCTGAATGAATCAAGGGAAACTGTGTTTATCAGGCAGCATCTCAAAATGTATAATTAATCATAAAATAAAAAATTGAAGTAATTACAGCGTATACTAATTATTTGAAATATAAATACATGAAATACGAAGGACACTAGGATAGTTTTGCAACATAACTTTATTATGTATAATTTCCGCCATACATTATACACTTCTCCAGCCTTCAAAGCTATTCTTCAAAGAAACTGTCACGTATCTTAGAGATTTGGGCACACATATCACTCCAAGCTTTTAGGAAGTCATCATTGCTCGTAAAATACCTCCCTTTCAGTCTGTTCTTCACCTGGGGAATAGCATGAAGTCATATAGAGTGAGGTTAGGACTGAAGGGAGGGTGCTCCCTCCAAAATGCTGGCCAAAATTTTGGAGTGGTGCGCTGAAGTGTTATTGTGATGAAGAAGCCATGTGTCTATCCTTGAGTTTGGGTGCAGCTTCGACAACTTTAAGACAGGTGTTCCATACTATACCACTTCCCTGTAACAGTCTTCTGAGTTTCTAATACAGTTTGATTTAAAACTCCTTTCACATTAAAAAGTATGACTATGATTCTCGTCTTCACTGATCTGAATTTTCATTCAGGTATATTTCTTCATCTTCAAACACCCACGCTTTGTTCTTAGCCGTAGTTGGGATGTCATAACAGTATAGCCAAGTTTCATCACCTGTCACAATACTGTTCACATAGGGAGATGTAGCATTTTAAAATTTTTCAGCATTTAATGGGACCATAAGACATGATGTGCGATCTGATTGTTGGTCAAGTTATGTGGCACCCAAAGGGTACAAAGTTTTCTAACTTGAAGGTGATCTCATAGATCAGCACAAACTGCTGGTGTATTAATGCCCAAGGACACCTCTGACAGTATGTAACATGTCACACGCCTGTCTGTCTCAAGCATTTTTCACACTGCAGCAATGTTTTCCTCAGTCACAGACTAAAGACAGTTGGCTTGAAGTTGAGCATTCTCAAGGCCAAAATTTTCTCTTTCAAACTCTCTGTACCTCCTAAATATTGTCGTACAATGATGACAATCCTCTCCAAGTAGAGGATTAATTTTCTCTAAACACTGATCAAACACTTAACCCACATGCAAAATTGCCCAGTATTTAGTTTTCAACCATGACAACATCACTACCACTTTTCACTAATACAGATATAAGCAAATGACACTGAGGTAGCGAACTAGAGCAGCTATAGTGCAGGTTAGGACCTGTCTAAACATGCATTAACTTGACACCACCTGTCATGATTCATTCCGTCATATTACATAACTTTCCTTGTACCCTTCGTAATATTAAGGTAAATACATGAAGATCTTAAATAGATATTAAATTTAATTCAAATTCAAAAGGTGTGTATAAGAATTATTTGAGCACAAATTTATGCACACATTGAAAGAAAATTTTGTTTTTTCTTAAATTAACAGTTATTTAAAAAAGTTGACAATTCAGTTGCAGGACTTTCTCACCACGTGACCTTTTTTCCTATGCACAGCTTACACACACAACTTAATTTAAAATATTTGTTATTTTATAGAATTTATTACTTTTTGTTTATTAGATTCAATGGTTCAATTAAAGTGCGTGCGTGCATACCGTATTTCATTTGTGCAAGTGTGGTGGAACTAGCAGCCACTTTAAATATTTTTTTATACTTTAAAAATTATTAATTTATTTAATTCTACTGCTCACCTGTGACATTATAACTCAGCTGGTGCCAAAGGCTAAACAAAAAAAGAAAGACAGACAACTGAAACAGCTGTGCATCAGTGCTACACTAGCACTGATTGTGGTGAGAGAGGTGTTAATGACACACTGTACCCACTTATTCACTAGTTTATTTAGAGCATTTTTGGGTTATGCAAAAGTTTTTTTTTAAAATATTATTTTTTAATTTTTAACAAATTGCCTAAGGGAAAATAAGATCTTAATTAGGTAAAATCTCAAGATTCTGAGGGTGACTTTGCTGTACAGCCTCACCTCCTTGACCTTTTAAGTTGAAAATTTAGTGGCATCAATGCCTGATATATAGAAGTAATCTGACCAAGTCCAAGTTTGGTCAAAGTCGGTCAAGTAGTTCCGGAGATATAAGGTGATTTAGAGGCCAACACCCTGAACACACATGTACATACGACGATTCGGAAAATGACCATCTGGTTTTGTTGGGTTCCTTAGGTGTCAAAATGTAAAGATCTGGTGAAAACTGCATATGACCAAATTGGACCAATTACCATCCTTTAACTTGTATAGCTATAGCTCTGCTATAGCAGTAGGCAGGAGGGTAAAATCCATAAAAAAATTAATACTCATTCTATAAAAGAAGATTTTTTAAATAATATTTTTAATAAATTGGTGGGAAGATTTTTTAAGTGGTTAGGTAATGGAAACTTAAAATGACCCTTTCTTGTAAGCCAAAGTATTATGTTGAGTTATACGAATACAGTACTATTGTATTGTGTGATTTCAGTGGATATTGTTATTTTTTTAAGAATAAGATTATTCCTTTTAGTAAAGATTGCATAATCATAAATTTAAGCACTTCATAAGTTTTTAATTTTTTCAGTAGCTAATAAATCTTTCTCTCTAAAACATAACCTACAATTTTTCAAAATGATCCAATGGGATGTGGTAGGAGAATTGCCAGTAAATCAATAAAAAAATATCTAACTTTATTTTCCCTTGAAGGGCTCTCCAGAGTAATATTTAATTGTATTCTATTTTATCTAGCAATTATAAAATATTTAATTTGTTTATTATTATATAATTTCAGGGATTTTCAGCACAAGGTTCACAAATTCCAAGTATACCATGTGAAACCGGTGAAACAGGTTCTTCTGCTCATAGAAGATATCAGAATGATAGTTCAAGTACAAGTTCTTCTGACATATACCGGAATTTATTGTAACTGTAGATATGTTTTTTACCTTCTTTATGATGAATTTTTTGTTGAAAGAAAGATTTTTTAGTTTAAGATTTTTCAAAGAAAAGAAAAAAATATAATTTTTTTTCATAAAGAAGTAGGTTACTTGTTAGTTCATTAGTGTAAATTTAGTATCTCTTGCTTGTTGACTAAATTATCTGACATGTTATCCATGTTAGTTAAAAAATTTCAGTTTTTCATATGAATATTATATAATTAAGATTTTTTTATAGGAGATTGTGAATATATACATATATGGTTTTTTTTAAATATTTGTTTGTTTCTCAATTTTCATGAACGAAATGTTCAATAAATATATATGAAAGATGAACAGTATTTATGTACTGCTATAAGATTATGTACTACTTATAATATGGTTTATGATAGGTAAATAATGATTACTTATAAGTTATCTTTAATTTATTCTATGAAATTACAGTAAATTGTAGAAGTTACAACATTTATCTACAAAATATTGAAAAAAATAAAATAATTTTAAATGAATTAATAAATAATGATTCACAATTGATATGGAAAAGGTTTTAACAAATATCAATGATAAATAGAGGTCAGAAAAACTTATTTATTAACAGTGATTTGATTCATATAATATTCTGGAAGTCTCCATTACCTAGTACAGCTTTCTTGACTTGGAGCCCTCAAGCAGCTTGCCACTTGTTTGTATATTGAGCATACTTGTAAGTTGTTGCATCCATGAATCGTTAGGCCAGAATGTGCTGTAAATTTGAACATAACACAACAACAGAATGGTGATCAGGAGCCATATCAAGTTACCATTTAGTGCTAAAATGGTTTTACCATCTGCGCTGCTCTAACACTTCATTATCAATGATAGGGAGACCTCAATTTTTATTTGTATAAAGTATCCAGATGACAAAGAAATCTCTCTCACCCTTTCTTGTGATTTCAAGAAATCTTTCTTGAATGCATGTAAATTCAATCATTCTCTGTTGTGAATAAAGTGAAGTGTAGTGCTGAGTTGTGAATAAAGTGAAGTGTAGTGCTGAATATCTTCAGCATTTTTTGGTAGACTTGTGATCCTCATACACAACAGTTGATGGGTTCAGGAAAAAAGGCTGTGAAAAACCATTACATTCACCTTTGATAACCATGGAGTGGGATGTTTGCAATGATCTTGTATTGAGAATTGGCAAATAACTTTCTAGAAATTTGTGTTTCATACCATATCACCTACAACCATTTGTTCAGTTTTACAGTATTAAAATATTTCAGATCTCCTTGTTATAAAATGATGAATATATTACAAAAGTAAATAGTAAATCAAAATACTTTAGTAAGTACAATGATTAGGAAGTAACTTACACAGTTATAATGCTGACATAATGAAATCTTTTGTTCAGTCTTCATAAATTAATGACCATAAATTACATGTTGCTATGATATTGACAGCAATTTTTATTTTAGTTCCACCAATTCTAAATAAATTTATCTGGATAGTAGAAAGTAAGTAGATACTACGATTTAGTTTTAACTTAATTTACGTAACCTTCTAAATTTCTGTCATCCTTATAATTTTTCAGAAGTTTTGATTCAGTAGTTTTGATTTACCACATTTTATTTTGCTCTGCTAGAGAAGTATATGTATTTATTTTATCAAAATTGAATATTTTTACTTTTGTAGATATATCTACTTTTTCAGAAAATTGTTTCTTAATTTTTTTTATTTATAGAACTCTTATTACTAAAAAACATTACCAATGAGTAAAATTAAAAAATATTTCCCACAAGATGGATGAATTTGAAATTTTAAAAAAAGATTTATAAAAGTAGATTGAAATTAAATTTTCTTTCATTTTAATCTTTTATAAAATCGTATGTCTTTGACTACCTATGAAAATTATAAACAGCAAAACTATTTAATACTTACCTAACATTGTCTACACTCCTTTTGGCATTTTATCAAGATACAGATTTCTTGGATTTTTCATTTATTGCAAATTAATGGCCTTTTTACATGGGCAGTATTTTATTACAGTTCAATCTATATTTTAAATTTAAAAAAATATTTTCACTAGTATTTCAATAAATTTAAACGTTGGTTTTTTATTATTACTATTCCATTGTTATGATGTTCTTAAAGTGTTGTTTTCAACCAATTTTTGATAATTTACTTAATGTGTTTCAAACAATTGTTTGTCAATTACTATGAAAAGTTTTTATAAATAAACTATTTTGTGACTTTTAAAGAGAAAAATGATTAAAATTTGACCAGTCTGACCTAGTTTTTGCTCTAAATTAAGCTTTAGAAACTGCTACTGAAAACATTTTGTGTTGAAGTGTTGTTTAAATGGGTTTTTGAAAGGTTTATTTTTCTTTGAATTTTTTTGATTAGTGTGTGTGAGATTTAAATTTTTTATATTCTTAAAATGTACAGGAAAAACAAAATAATATACTGCATAGATATGTAGATGATATAATCCTTTTTTATAATTTAAACACCAGAAATGTAAACAACTCCTCACATACACCAACATAATTCAACAAAAATTAACCTTAACCTTCAAATATGAATAAAACAAAGTTTTTTTGGTTTTAAGAACACAGACAAAAATGTAAACAATTATTTATTGGATTTCTTCTAATTATGCTTTATTTCTAAATTCTTCTAATTACCCTTCATAGCATAAACTGTCATCTTTTTAAATGGTGCTACATAGGCTACACAAAATTATTTTTTTCACAAAAAGATTTCTGAGATGAATTTACCCGTAATAAGACACATAGCTGAAGCAAATGGATGTACTAGGACACTGAAAGACAAACTAATACATACATTTAAAAACACAAAAGAAAAAAGCAACTGATCCATTATCCTCAAGTTGCATTAAAATCATACTGAAAGAATCTCTTCAAAAAATAGATATTACATATACCACTACAAACAAATCAAAATTTACATTAACAAAAAAAATTCATTCAAGTTTGATTAATAATGGGTATATATACAAACTTGACTCCTTAAACTGTTATTTGTTCTTCATGGGACAAACAGGCCACAATGTTTCATAACAGTATAAAGATGTACATTCATGAGCCACACATGCACAAATATTAAGAACATGAGAATCTTATACTTAGATACAATCTACACCTGCCATTGAATAGTTTAAAATATATAGTACAAGCATTAAAACAAATATATATAGACACAATTTAAATCAGTTACCGAAAAAGATCTTTCAAACACCAGCATTATATCCAACAGCACAACACTCAATGTTAGCAGTCTCTGAAGAAGTTTAACTTATGAGTGGCTAACTCAAACACAAGTCTTGACAGCTTTTATTTTAAGTATATTATAGTCAATTTAAAAAAAAAAACTTTTTGTCATGGATATCAAAATTCAAATTATGGTACTGGGTTAAACTTCTGGTTACTTTCAAGGATTCATTGTAATATTTTTAAAAATATTTTATTTATAAATAATATGTAATTTTACGGAAGATGTGCTTCAGCTGTATCTTTACAATCCTCTTTATTTTTGTCTTCTTTATGTGTACGATTTCTATCATGATCAGTTTGTAATGTTGGTTGATGTATTTTAATTAAAGTTGTATCTGGTTGTTGTAATTCAACTTCAAATTCTGTCTTATAACGGCGAGATTTATGTTTATCTGTTGATGGTATATTTTTACCATCTGTTGTATTTGTAGGTTGTTTATTTGGAGTAAGACGTAACTGTGAAAAAAAAAAAAAATTAATATAGTAGTGAATTGTAAAATGTTGTAATATTTTTATAATATTGTTATATGTGTAACAGTCATTTAAATGTGGTAACAATCATCAATGTAAAATTTTTTCTGTCAGATTTTATGTCTCTTTTGTTGTTGTATTATTGATATATTGAACTTTCTTATGTATAATTTGATATTTGAACAGAATTAAAATTTTACTTCAGCTTTATAGTTATTTTTATTCTAAACGTGTTATAAATCTTAATTTCAAAAAAAGCAATAAAAATACTTCAGTTTTATTTGTTAATTTGAATGGCATAGAATAGCAAAATGAGAGAATAATTTTTTTAAATGTCTCAGGTAGAATAACTTTCAAGTACTCTGTTTAGAATATCACTTATTTGGACAATAAAGCTAAAGAAAATCACATATTTTTTAATTCAAAAGTAAACTAACAAAATAAAAAACTTTCTTTGTAGAAAAATCTTTTAATGACTATTTTGTAAAGAACCTGAAATAGTATCAAACAAAAATTATAAAAATGTTAATGTATTAAAATAACAATTATTATCAGTATCACCAAATGATCTATATTCCCTTATGATCTAATTATTTCATGATCTTATAAATTGAAATGATTAGAAAAATCCACAAAAATCAAGAAATCATTAATCTACATTTCATAAGAAGAAATTAACAAAACAAATCATCCAATTATCTTTGGCATTACTAAATCCAAAATAGACAACAAACTCACTTATAAAATACTAGGGTTGTTCTTAGTCACACAAAGAAATGGCGCAAGTGTGACCAAATGACTATAATATTTGTCATTGTATCCTTCAGATTGCATACAGAGTAGTTCAGATGTTTGCATTTAGTTGCTTGTTTATGGTGATTAAATAAAGCAAACAAGTTTGGACATTTTCTGAAAAATGAATAAAATTTATGTTTGAGCTGTGATAAAGTTCTTTGTTTTAAAAGGTTTATCCCTGATGGACATATGAAAAGAGTTGTATTGCTCTTTAAAGGATTCTTTTCCTTCATTTTCCATGGAAAAAAGTGAGCTGCTGAATTTAAATGTGATTGTAGATACATTCAAGATTAACACTCAGTTTGCACAAAAACCGCTATGACCGATGAATTTGTAATAAAAATTCACATTGGCATGTTAAGTGATCGCAGATTCAAGGTACATGAGCTTGTTGATACTGCAAACATCTTGATAGACCATGTCCACTATATTTTACATCATATTTTGTGTATAAAAAAGAATTCCACTTGATGGATGCCTTGTTGTTAACAGTCAACTAAAAACACATTTGACTGAACATTTATCAAGGATGTTTAAACTAATCTTAGCATGATTCCACTGAGTTTCTTCATTGTTATATAACATTTAATGGAACATGGATTTACCATTACACATCAGAGACCAAACAACAGTCCAACTAAGGGTTGGAATAGATAAAGTACACCAAAGAAAGCATAAACAGTTCTGTACAGGAAAAGCTATGGCTATGGTTGTTTGGGATTCTTGTGGTGTGGTGCTCATAGACTGCCTGGAAAAAGGCAGGACCATCACTGAAAAGTACACACATAGAAAATAAGACCATATTTTAATATACTTTAACATTATGAAATATATAAACACACATTATTAAATGAATTGACAGTTTTCTACTTTATTCTAAATTAATGTTAAGCTGATGACAGTATGAGATTAAAGAGGGCCGCAATGTGACTAAAAAGGTTTTGAAACATACTATTTACTGAATTTTGTTCAGTTCGTCAGTGAAAAGAGATAACGTCAATTAAGAGGTTTATAATTTTAATTTTTTCAAAGTGGACTTATAATTTTAAAATTATTTTTCTAAAGAGCATTTTATGCAGTTTTTTTTCATTTGAAGGTACCTTAAAAAATGTAGGTAAATGTATTTTAATTTAATAAATTAGGTAGAAAATATTATGTAGTTAAAATTTTATAATCCATGATAAATTTAATATAATTCTTGTATTCTTGTATAATAAATTTACTAAAAGCAAAAAAAAAATAATTTCAATATACACTGCATTACAGCACATACTGATTGCTCTTCTTTCATGATAATTTTAATTATAGACATGAACAGCAGTGTGGTCTGAATAACCCATCTAAGAAAATTTTGAACCTGCCCATGGTCAATAGATAAAAAGAATAATCATTATTTGATAATTTTTACACCATTAATATTAATTTTATATCTTACCTCATATTTTATTTCTTCTATATGATGTCTTCTGCATGAACCTATCCTAATCAATACAGTTGTTGTATATTGAGCTAATAAAGCTTTTGGTTTTAGATGAAATGATGACACAAACCTAAATAAGATAAAATTCAATTATTAGATTGACAAAACCATTCCATGCAATTTGTTTGAAGTATGGATACTGTATTCATTGATTTAATTTTTCCTTATTAGTACTATTTCTTTTTTTTGTATTTAATTTTTTTTTCTGAGATTAGATGGTAGAAGAAATTTGTTGTGATTATTATTGTCTTGATCCCTTTCTTAATAGCTAAATAGTCACAATTCACCAAATGTGTTTATTCTGTTAAATTGTCCTTTCCTCCAATAAAAAATTAGATTCTAGGTTAAGGTGATTAGAGGATTAGATTTATTACTACTACGTAAGGGAAAATATGCTTATCAGATCAAATTTTGCACATCATGATTTTTGAAGATCATTATATTTCATGACCCCTCTAAACAAAAAACAAAATTTTAGCTATGAAAAATTTTGTTAGGATTTATGAATACTTGATGGTCATTTTTTACTTGAAATTAATTTAGACTGGATAAACATCCAATTGGATGCTTATTTTGGCCATTTGGATGAAATTTGGACAATGCTTTATGTGTATGAGTCAATGATGCCATTCAGTTTTGGTTATAACTGATTAATGGTGTGGGGAATAAAATAACTTTTTTAATAGTCCAATAGTTCTTGTTTTGTGCTGTCAAATCCGAAGTAAAAATGATGAGAGCAAAAAACCTTTTTTCACTTTTTTTATGTCCTTATAAATAATATGCAGAGAGCAAAACCAAAGATGCTGGCTGTTTTCTTATTTGTTGTTTTTTTTTAGAATTTAGTTTTCTTAATTTTGTATTTTCTTAATTCTTTAATTAAGACATGATATTCCACCATTTTTGAGGAACATAATTTTATGAGTCCACATCTATATTAACATCTATTTTTGTTGGTTTTCTAGATGTTTTATATTTGAATTTATTTACAAATTTTATTGTGGTTACATCAAGTAAATTAAGTTTGTTATTTTATGTATTCAATTTCAACACTAAATTATATGTTTATGTTGATACTGTTTGTATAATTTTGGAGATTTTAAATCTCATTAAATAATAATAAAGTATTGGCTGTATAGCTTATATAAAATATATTATCTTTAAATTTATTTTTAAGAGATGATAAAATGTAAGCATAAAATAAGCATATTTCATACTAATTAAATTTTAGCATAAAATCAAGTATAGTTAATATGTATAAAAATTAAAAATGTTAACTTAAATTTTCACAACACTATTATACAGAAGTTATAGAATTTTATTATTTAGATTATAAAATTAATTCCGAAAGGTAGACAAGTAAGGTACTAATAAAAAGCAAGTTAACATAAACAAGAACTCTTATTCAGAAGGGAAGTATGCAATGCTGACGTGTCTGAAGTCTGCTAGTAAGGGTTTGAAACATGTAGAAGGATATTGAAATTTAAATTGGTTAATAAAGTACACAATGAATTGATCTTAAAACAAATAGAAAAAATAAATTTTAAGTAGAATCTTGTAAAGAAACAAAATTAGGTTAGTTGGTCCTGTACTAAGATATCCAGATTTATTAGTTAATTTTGTAAGAGAGGGCTGTGTAGGAAGTAAAAACTGTAGAGAACAAAGATTTGAATTTATAGAATGAGTAACTCTACAGATGAAGAAATTAGGTTGAGGTTAAAAGATGAGCACAGAACAGAGAGTAGCATCAAACCAGTCAAATGACTAATTACTCCCAAAAAAAAAAAAAAAAAAAAAAAAATAGAAGAAGGTTGTTAATTAGAAATGAGTGATATTAAGAAAAACAATTTACTGTAAATTATGACTGAGTTTGCAAAATAATAAATTGTTAAATTACGATTTAATACTGCTTAGTTATGATCTACAATAGTTTGTTTACAACCTAGGATGTCCTGCAGCAGGTGGCTCTTGCAAATTCAATAACGCACTTTCAGATACTGTCCGATCACCCATGCCATTTCGAAGTCCATTTCTAACAAAAAAAGAAGAAATTATACGTAATGTAAAATTAAACCTGTAATTTTTTCTGTATAATATTACAACTATTTCAGAAAAGATAGGATAAAACAATAAATAGTAAAACTCATTTATCCACCATTGTGAAACAAACAATCAATAAAAAGACAGTTTATAATGTTAAAAAATAGCAAAAAAATGCATACTTAAAGGTGGAAATTACATACAGTAGGGAAAATTTTCTTATATTAAAACATAAAAATAAAAAAAAAATCTTGCTTAACTAAATTTTGATAATAAGCATTATTTAACTAAATTTAAAAATAATAAGATTCACAACTAATTTAGATGTTACTTTTGTAACATTTAGAAATAACTTGAAAGTTTCACCATTGCACTAGTATTAAAACTTTTTTTTTTGTCTTCAGTCATTTGACTGGTTTGATGCAGCTCTCCAAGATTCCCTATCTAGTGCTAGTCGTTTCATTTCAGTATACCCTCTACATCCTACATCCCTAACAATTTGTTTTACATATTCCAAACGTGGCCTGCCTACACAATTTTTCCCTTCTACCTGTCCGTCCAATATTAAAGCGACTATTCCAGGATGCCTTAGTATGTGGCAGTATTAAAACATGTATTTCAATTATTAAAGTATAAAAACTTATTTCTACATAAACCATTTCAAAAAAGGTAAACATTTTCATATTAAATTGTAAAGCTGACTCACTTTAACCTTAAATATTTATATAACCTTCTTGTGTAAAAAAATTATACAGTATGTTCATAAAGTATAGCACTGAAAAATGAAATTCAGCAAATTCATGCTGGAACCCCCTGTGAAGGTGCAATTCCACCATTTTAAAACGAAAGGGTAGGATTGTTATGTAACATTTTTAAAGGGGATCAAAAATTTTGGTGTAAAAAAATCTTTAGTTATGACAACTTTAATAAAAAGGCAGTCATCTAATGTTTTCACAACTAGTTTCAAAAGTGGCATACAGTATCTCTCAAATAACTTATTAACACTAAAAAAGTGAAATTTAGCAAATGTTCCTATCTAATTGCTATCTATTTTTTGATATGAGGCCATTATTTGAGGTATAACTTTTGAAACTAGTGATGAAATGGCTATAATAAATATATATAATAAATGGCTATAATTTTGTTAAGTGTTGTCGTACCCCAATGTTTTTTTACATCAAAATTTGTATTTTTTAATGCCTTTTAAAACTATGGTCATAAATTGTTTCAGTTATTCCCCAAGAGGACTTTGTTGGGATATGATAGTCTCATTCAAAAACAGTTCATTTCAAGGTAAGAATATTTTCTAAATTTCATTTTTATATGTTTAATGTTTGAAAAGTGATTTGAGGGTTGTCAAACTATATTTCTCACCACTAAAAAAATATATATTTTATTTCTTGGCTCTAACTCTTAATTTTTATTATTAAATTTTTATTCTTCAAAAAGCTATTAAAATTAAAGTAGTTTTGGCACCTATAATATATTCTGGACCCAAAATTGGAAACAATTTTTTTCACTACTTTTATAAAACATATTTTTTCAATATTTTTAAACAGTTCTCTTAAATTTTATATTTTTGTTTTTCGAATCACTTTTTTAAAAATAAATTTTTCCTAAATCTTCCCCACAGAGTAAGAAAGCTCCTAAAATCAAAAATGTATTTTATTCAAAATTTGGGAATTGTGATGTTTAAATGTTATATTGGTAATCATAACTTGACCAATGTAGCCGGGAAAGTCATGCAGTACTTTACCAGAATGATACTTCCAGCACATATGATGAACTGTATTTAATTTTCTGATTTCTGATTACCTGAATTCAGCCTTGCAAAGGTCATTCCAGATAATGGCATTCCACTATTTATATATTATTTTATTTTATTAAATACCCACATACACTTTATCAATAAAATTAAAACTTTTATTCATATCCACAGCTTTTTCAGGAATATCTACTGTGCTTTATGAAATTAAATGATCATTTCTGACAATCTAACAAAACAATAACCTCAAATTCTGTTTGTTCATTCAAATAGTTCTTGTTTCTGTATGATTGATATTTATTTCTTAATCGGTCAACTTCCATGATGGAGTTATGATGGAGTGGCAGTATTTCAGCCTTTCATCCAAAAGATTTTGGGTTCAAATCCCAATCAGGCGTAGCATTTTAAATTCACATCAATATTTCCATTCCATTTTTTCATGCTCATGCTTTGAGTTTTTATGTGGTGAATTTAATCATAAAAAAGTATTATTAATTTCAAAATTATCATCTATATTTTTAACAATACTTTATTGTGTTCAGACACACTGGAAAATCTGTTGTCTTTTTTTGCTGTTATTGTAATGTTTTTTGAACAGTTTAATTGATTTACCAATTTATATTTAATTTCAACTACCTATCGTATTGCATTTGATTTTATATACCAGCAAAATTATACTGATAATAGGATTAAATAAGTTTCTTTAATATGAATAATTATTTTAGGATGTTTTCTGGTTTACCGTATGTTTTTCTGTATCACATACAATTACCATGTAATTATTTGAATGTAATAGTGAATACAACAATGCTTGTATTTTTACTTTCCTGACATTATAGCTCTAGAGCTATGCTGCAAGAAGGAAGGTATGTTGATCACTCAAAAAATGGTGCGTTGGTCTTTTCATTTCTCGACATTTTATGATTCAGGAAACAAAAAAAAAAATATAAAAAAAGTGAGGGGTAATATTCGTTTGTACATATATACAAACATTTCTGGGGGTCAATTTTCTTAAAATTTTGCAAAAAACCCAGTTTTATATTAAGCTCAGTAGATGTGTGCATCTTACCATTTTTTTTTCAAAAATTATGCTTCAAAATTTTGCCTTTCCCAAAAGTTAAAAGTTAATAAAATATTTTTATTTATTGCATATTTTTTAACTTAATTCTTTTGTAATGTCATCCTATGGATAGTAGTACTGCAAGCGACTCAAAACAAATAATAAATTAGGAATGGGGAACTGATCAATGTTTAGAAATTTTCAAATTTCTTTTGGATTTATTTATATACTAAGTTTAAATAATAAACTTTTAGTAAAAATGTAAAATTCACCCCCTCACATCCAAAAAAGAAATCTTAGTTAATTTTTTATTGGTTGTACATTCTTTTAATGGAATTTTTTTTAGTATCTTCCTTCATTTTAATATAGTAAACGTAAAAAAACGAGGAATTTTCTTAGAAGAAAATTTTGGAGGTGGAGAGCAGAAAAAATAAATTACCAATTTTTGAATTTTAAACCCTTTTTTTGGTTTATTTAGGCATACAATTATAATTTTACAATAAAACTTCATCATTAATTACCCCCACCCCAAAAAAAATTTTGGTCAATTTTTTTTATGTATAATTATTTTTCACAATATAAGAATAAATAACAAATTTCAGGAAAGTATTACAACTTTGTTGTCAGATTTTTTATTTTCTACTTTAGTATCATCAACTTTTGATTTATGTACTATAGATTTATTACTTTTATTAATAATTATTTAATATGATGTGAAATAGAAGAGCTGACTGAAAAATTGGTATAGATTCAAGTTATATACTGACATGCATACATGTAAGTGAACCACCTAGCAATGGAATAAAAATGGACTCGCTAATGAGATACATTTTTTAGTAGCAGTTCTTAAAGAATAATTTTGTTATGTATTATTTTCATGCAAATGTACATAATATAAAATAAGTGAAAAATTCTATTGTTGAGTTAAGATTTAATTTTATTTAATGTACTCAGTAGAAATAAATCTTTTTGTAAATAAGGTCTATTATAATATTCAAACGGCTGACAAATTACTAATGGACATAAATGTTCTTTACGAGCAATAAAATTTATGATAATGTTCACACAGGTGATATTACATGCATGGAATTTTATTCTACTGCAAAATTATTTTAAAATGCAAATGCATTCTCCATTTTATATATTTTTATCACACATACACTATATATATATATATATATATATTTAAATTCTATTAAATAAACCACCTTGTACAGAATATTGAAATAATACATATTTTACATAAATGTACTTTTTTGGGATCCCACGACTGAAATAATTCTGTTATTGTATAACAAAAATTTAAAGATACAAATACTAAAAAATTAAATTGCATATTAATTTACATGAGTAAATCTGTTTCAGTTTTTATGAGATGTTTTCCCTCAAAACAGTCTGAGGTTTATCAAATTGAAATTTTGTGTGTATTTATATACACTTATTTCATGAAGTACTCCCAGTACTTTCATAACCTATTCTAATTGTGAAAGTAATGGAAAAAGTTTACATAAACATATGTCCTAAAATGCAAAGTTTGCAAGTTAACGGCTAGTGAAAGATTTTGCTCAGATTTCAGCTGCCCTGGTAAAATGAGGTTGTACTGAAATTATTAGGACATTAATTAAGAAACAGAATTGGTGGTTTCTTAAGGTCTTTCACCTGGAAAATTGAATAAAATAGGTCCCAGAACTGTATCTGCAGTAGTTTTTGAGAAATCTGGAGTGAAAACCAATAAATTAATGTATAAAACCCTGTTTTTTATACAATAACTGTTAAATGGGTAATAAACACATAAAATTTTTTAAAAAATCTTGTACCAAATTTAATTTTAAACAAAATTATTTAAGATAAATTGAATAAAACAATGAAAAGTTGAAAAATTTGAATTTTATATAGAAATACTACACTACTACATTTGTCAGAAAAGTACTTATTAAATGTAAACAAAAACTAAATTCCTTTTTGGTGATGTGAAAAATGTATAAAATAAAATTTACTGTTAAAAAATGTAATTGAAGAAGCAGAGATTTCTGTAAAAGTACTTGCGGGGTCAAAAGAGAAAAGCAGTAAGGGATAAAATGTTTTAATTAATATAAGTAATTATATCTATTTTTTATATTCCAGGGTCGTTTGAAAATTTCTGAGCCAGACACAGAGACGGCACTAGTATGACCAAATGACTATGATATTTGTCAAGTGTGAACCCTTAGATGGTGTGCTGTGAAGTTTAGTTTTTAGTGTGCATGTGTTTAGTTTCTTGTTTGTGGCCATCGAATAAATCAGACAAATTTTTAAATTTACTGAGAAATAGATAAAATTGATGTTTGAACTGTAATAAAGAACTCTGATTTAAAAGGTTAATCTGACGGAAATACAAAAAGAGTTAATCCCAGGATTCTTCCCATTCGTTTTTGACGGTAAAAAAGTGGACTGCTGAATTTAACACTTCCATTCAATAATAATTCCATTAAACTTAGTACACCAAAATATCACCATGACTGATGAAATTATCACAAAAATCCACAAAATCATGTTAAATGACTGTCGATTGAAGATACGCAAGCTTGTTGACATCGCAAAAATCTTGATTGACTGTATCCATTACACTTCACATGATGTTCTGTGCATGAAAAAGCTTTGCACATGATATGTGTTGCATTTTTAAACAGTTGACTGATTACACATACGACTGAACACTTCTTAAGGGTATTCAGACTCAAGAGAGACCAAACAATGGGTGGAAGCAGGTGAAAGTGCACCAAAGCAGCGAAAATGGTTCTATCTTTTTAAAATTGGTTTTTTTTTCTTTAATGTTGACTTATTTTAACTATTGACAATCAACTGTTATGAACATAGCAATTTTAAATTTTATTTTCATTTTAATTCCCACTTATAACAATTTATATGCACAACTATAAAATACATAATTAATCAGTAATCCCTGATGATGGAGGAGTAATCCGAAAGCGCTTGGATAGTCAGTACTCACAATTGTTGGTTAAGTGGATACTTTATTTTTATATAAAATAGTTCTATCTGTAAAAGTCACAGCTACAACATTTAAAAGGCAAGTTGCTTGTAAAATTCAAAGTAGTTGTTTGTGATACCATATTACTTATAATTCATTCAAATATAATATTTTTAACTATATGGTGCTTATCATTTAAATAAAAGAAAAAAGGATTTCAAAACTCTCCTGGTCCTGACTCTTATGTTCAACAAAAATTATAAGAAACAATTTTATTAAATTGTTTCCAGTAATTTATTAAATTACTGGATTATGTATTTAGATTATGTTGTTTTTGTAAAATTTATTTAATTTTAAATAAAACTTGTAAATAGCATTGTTATTCAGCTTTTTTGAATGCAAAAACCAAACAATAATTAGTGACCATGAAATCAATAACTTTTTAAATTAAAATAAAATAAATTAAAAAAAAAATTGTGAATATTATTGTTAAATATGAGTTATTAATGATTGTAATCATTATTGTTTTCTCTTCAACCAGTTTTCCAGCTATTACCAGGTCTGGGTGTGTATGTTTTTTTTTTTTTTTTGTCTTCAGTCATTTGACTGGTTTGATGCAGCTCTCCAAGATTCCCTATCTAGTGCTAGTAGTTTCATTTCAGTATACCCTCTACATCCTACATCCCCAACAATTTGTTTTACATACTCCAAACGTGGCCTGCCTACACAATTTTTCCCTTCTACCTGTCCTTCCAATATTAAAGCGACTATTCCAGGATGCCTTAGTATGTGGCCTATAAGTCTGTCTCTTCTTTTAACTATATTCTTCCACATGCTTCTTTCTTCATCTATTTACCGCAACACCTCTTCATTTGTCACTTTATCCACCCATCTGATTTTTAACATTCTCCTATAGCACCACATTTCAAAAGCTTCTAATCTTTTCTTCTCAGATACTCTGATTGTCCAAGTTTCACTTCCATATAAAGCGACACTCCAAACATACACTTTCAAAAATCTTTTCCTGACATTTAAATTAATTTTTGATGTAAACAAATTATATTTCTTACTGAAGGCTCGTTTAGCTTGTGCTATTCGGCATTTTATATCGCTCCTGCTTCGTCCATCTTTAGTAATTTTACTTCCCAAATAACAAAATTCTTCTACCTCCATAATCTTTTCTCCTCCTATTTTCACATTCAGTGGTCCATCTTTGTTATTTCTACTACATTTCATTACTTTTGTTTTGTTCTTGTTTATTTTCATGCGGTAGTTCTTGCGTAGGACTTCATCTATGCCGTTCATTGTTTCTTCTAAATCCTTTTTACTCTCGGCTAGAATTACTATATCATCAGCAAATCGTAGCATCTTTATCTTTTCACCTGTTACTCCGAATCTAAATTGTTCTTTAACATCATTAACTGCTAGTTCCATGTAAAGATTAAAAAGTAACGGAGATAGGGAACATCCTTGTCGGACTCCCTTTCTTATTACGGCTTCTTTCTTATGTTCTTCAATTGTTACTGTTGCTGTTTGGTTCCTGTACATGTTAGCAATTGTTTTTCTATCTCAGTATTTGAACCCTAACTTTTTTAAAATGCTGAACATTTTATTCCAGTCTACGTTATCGAATGCCTTTTCTAGGTCTATAAACACCAAGTATGTTGGTTTGTTTTTCTTTAATCTTCCTTCTACTATTAATCTGAGGCCTAAAATTGCTTCCCTTGTCCCTATACTTTTCCTGAAACCAAATTGGTCTTCTCCTAACACTTCTTCCACTCTCCTCTCAATTCTTCTGTATAAAATTCTAGTTAAGATTTTTGATGCATGACTAGTTAAACTAATTGTTCTATATTCTTCACATTTATCTGCCCCTGCTTTCTTTGGTATCATAACTATAACACTTTTTTTGAAGTCTGACGGAAATTCCCCTTTTTCATAAATATTACACACCAGTTTGTATAATCTATCAATCGCTTCCTCACCTGCACTGCGCAGTAATTCTATAGGTATTCCGTCTATTCCAGGAGCCTTTCTGCCATTTAAATCTTTTAATGCTCTCTTAAATTCAGATCTCAGTATTGTTTCTCCCATTTCATCCTCCTCAACTTCCTCTATAAAACCATTTTCTAATTCATTTCCTCCGTATAACTCTTCAATATATTCCACCCATCTGTCGACTTTACCTTTCGTATTATATATTGGTGTACCATCTTTGTTTAACACATTATTAGATTTTAATTTATGTACCCCAAAATTTTCCTTAACTTTCCTGTATGCTCCGTCTATTTTACCAATGTTCATTTCTCTTTCCACTTCTGAACACTTTTCTTTAATCCACTCTTCTTTCGCCAGTTTGCACTTCCTATTTATAGCATTTCTTAATTGCCGATAGTTCCTTTTACTTTCTTCATCATTAGCATTCTTATATTTTCTACGTTCATCCATCAGCTGCAATATATCGTCTGAAACCCAAGGTTTTCTACCAGTTCTCTTTATTCTGCCTAAGTTTGCTTCTGCTGATTTAAGAATTTCCTTTTTAACATTCTCCCATTCTTCTTCTACATTTTCTACCTTATCTTTTTTACTCAGACCTATTGCGATGTCCTCCTCAAAAATCTTCTTTACCTCCTCTTCCTCAAGCTTCTCTAAATTCCACTGATTCATCCGACAACTTTTCTTCAGGTTTTTAAACCCCAATCTACATTTCATTATCACCAAATTATGGTCGCTATCAATGTCTGCTCCAGGGTAAGTTTTGCAGTCAACGAGTTGATTTCTAAATCTTTGCTTAACCATGATATAATCTATCTGATACCTTGCAGTATCGCCTGGCTTTTTCCAAGTGTATATTCTTCTATTATGATTTTTAAATTGGGTGTTGGCAATTACTAAATTATACTTCGTGCAAAACTCTATAAGTCGGTCCCCTCTTTCATTCCTTCTGCCCAGCCCGTATTCACCCACTATATTTCCTTCCTTGCCTTTTCCAATGCTTGCATTCCAATCTCCAACTATTATTAAATTTTCATCTCCTTTTACGTGTTTAATTGTTTCATCAATCTCTTCGTATACACACTCTACCTCATCATCATCATGGGCGCTTGTAGGCATATAAACGTTAACAATCGTTGTCGGTTTAGGTTTTGATTTTATCCTTATTACAATGATTCTATCGCTATGCATTTTGAAATACTCCACTCTCCTCCCTATCTTCTTGTTCATCACGAAACCTACTCCTGCCTGCCCATTATTTGACGCTGAGTTAATTACTCTAAAATCACCTGACCAAAAGTCACCTTCCTCTTCCCACCTAACCTCACTAATTCCTACTATATCCACATTCACCCTATCCATTTCCCTTTTTAAATTTTCTAGCCTACCAACCTTTTTTAAGCTTCTAACATTCCACGCTCCGACTCGTAGAATGTTATTTTTTAATTTTCTGGTGACCCCTTCCTTAGTAGTCCCCACCCGGAGATCCGAACGGGGGACTATTTTACCTCCGGAATATTTTACCAAGGAAGGCGCCTCCATTATTGCTATGTGAAAATGCAGAGAGCCACATTTTCTTGGAAAAAAAGCAGCTGTAGTTTTCCATTGCTTTCAGCTGCGCAGTACTCAGAGGACTGAGTGATGTTGATACGGCCGTTCAAGTCATTGTGACTCACGCCCCTAACAACTACTGAAAGAGCTGCTGCCCTCTTTCAGGAATCATTCCTTAGTCTGGCTCTCAACAGATACCTCTCCGATATGGTTGCACCTTCAGTCCAGCTACTCTGTATCCCTGAGCACTCAAGCCCCCTCACCAACGGCAAGGTCTCATGATTCATAGAGGAGGGGTGTGTATGTAGGCAAATGAAATTACCGCTACCGGCTTGCCAGGCCTGTGTAGCTGCAGATATAGCTAAACTGTTTTGACAGCCGAGATAAAAAATATAATATTAACAATTTAAGACTTTTAAGAGAGCCAGCAGTGCCTGAAAATAAAACTATCTTCTGCACTTTATATATTTCATTCATTATTTTGGAGATGCAATCATAAATCATTGAACATAAAGCATTTGAATTCTTTTCGCCTTCTTTTTCCAGATACCAGTACATAAAACTGTTATTGTCATTATAGTAGTGCATATTAAAAATATATAGTCAAAAGGGATAATTGTAAAACTGGCAATTTACGTTAACTTTTGGCAGTGGTCTCTTCTGTGAGAAATCAAACTCCAAAATGAGTATTGGCAATTTACATTAACTTTTGGCAGTGGTCTCTTATGTGAGAAATCAAACTCCAAAATGAGTACTGTAAAATCATTTTTAAACTGTTTTAAGATATTATCTTTTATGTCCTTATACTCCAAAAATGTTTGTTGATCCATAACTACATTCATTAATTTTATCATTCTGCAAAAGCAACTAGTATTTTTGGTAAAAATCACAAATATACAGTACGCGATAATGTTTGTGATAAGTTAAATATTTCATTGTTAAAATTTGACGAGTGTTTTCTAAAGCATATTCTTGAATAATTTAAATAAAGTGTTTATGTCCAGGTCTAGGTTATTAAAAAATCAATGTTTTAGATATATTTAAGGATAATGGGTGGTTATGTATACTCAGTAAGTCGCACTGTACTGCTCTATGAAAGAAGGACAATATTACATGAAAGTTTGGAAAGGAAAGAGCGTTTGAAGCGATTTTTTTTTTTTTTACCAATTGGGAGCAGTCTATGATTTAAACACTTTTACTATAAAAGGGAAGTCTTGTCATATTGTCCTTATTTAACCCAGCACTTCAATTTATGATAGATTTTATTGATTATATATATATATATATATATAAGTATTTGTTGTATAATAGTACGTAATTGTGATGCATTTGGCAATAAAAAAAATTACTTTCCTAGAAGATATAGTTTCTCTTAATTAAGGGCTGATTCAGCTATTCAATATATATTATTATAATGATATTCCTTTCTTGATCATGTGGGGGGGGGGGGGTTAATTATTACTCTGCATTATATGGACTGGTATATATACATAGGTGAGTGGATAAGGGAAGGATACAGCTAGGGTTGAATGAGAACAAACCACATGTATTCAACCTATTCACACAAGCATTCCTGAAATGCTTAATCACCTAATAATTAGTTACAAATAGCAGCCACGTGTTGCCTGGACAATTTCCAACATTCCCCTAATTACATATTGGAATATTGCATGTAATATTTAGCACTATATTTCTTTTATTTTTGTTACACTCTTATAAAATGATATTTATAATATTCATTAATAATTTACTTATTTAACATTAATTATTTCAAATTTTAATAATAATTATATCAATTAAATTTTTTAAACTCTTGTAACAATAATTTGTTTAATAAAACTTCTTTAAAAATCTTTTCTTCAAAATATTTTCATTTGCCTTTGTGGCCATCCTCAGTGAATAGTACTGCTATTTTCACACTAATGACAATATTACGCTGACTATAATTTTTAATTAGTCATGTATTATGATGTGGTAAAAAGTCTGGGCAATTTTAATTGTATCATTTGTTTAGTAAATTGTGTTTTTATATGTTTATGTTGGGGAAAACGTTTCTTCATATTTTCCTAGTAGGTGGCTTTAGGATTTCATAACTCTGTAATAATATTAATCAAATATGTCAATACTTGAGTGTTTTGAGAGGTGACATATCACAATATTTTTAGAAAAGTTATGATTATGTTAGTCATTTAAAACATATTATATCTTGAAAATGATTGAAAATAAAGAAGAAATTCGATAAATTTTGAAATTTTATACAAAAATGGGAAAAATGTACCTCCGGTTGAAAAAAAATTGTGATGTTTATTGAAATGATGCAGTATCATTATGTGTGGCACAAAGCTGGTTCAAGTATTTTCAATCTGGAAATTTTTATGTTGTTCATGAACCTCACTCTAGTTGGCCAGTGACTGAAAAAGTCAATGAAATTATGGAAAAAAATTGGCTAGGTTGACACAATAGCAGTTGTGGTACCAGTAATGAACTAAACATTGACCACAAGTTTTAAGCCATTTGGAGCAGGCTGAATACAAAAAGTCAATGTTTGGCTGCCACATGATTTAACAATGAAAAATTTAATGCATCGAATTTCCATCTGCGAATTGTTGCTAAAATGGAACAAGATCTAATTATTTTTGAAATGCTCATTATGGGCAATGAAAAATAGATCAGCTACTACAATAATGTTTTGAAAATATCATGGTCCAAGCAAGATGAGGAAGGGGGGAACTCTGCAAATGGTGACAAAGCCAGGATTGATGTCCAGAATTTGATTGCTTATGTGTAGTGGGATCGGAAAGAAATTATTCACTATGATCTTCTACCGCCTGGTCAGATGACCTTTTTCTAATCTCTACTGTCAACAACTAGACTAGACTGTTTGGTGTAACTACTGTTGCACTAAACAATTGAATTAAAGCAACCAGAATTGATTGATGAGAAAGGTATGAGGTGTCTTCTATTACAACAACACCAGATCTCACACAATGATGTGTGAGATTTGGTGTTGTTGATCTGCTTCAAAAATTGAGAGAACACGGCCGGAAAGTTTTGATACAGCCACTGTATAATCCTGACTTTGGACCTTCAGGCTATAATTTTTTTTGGTCTCTATAGAACTTTTAATGATTTAAAGTTGGCTTCAAAAATGACATGTAACAATCATTTATCACAGCTTTCCATTAAAAAATCATAATCTCGTCTATATTGACGAGATTATGATTTTAACCAAAAAATGGTATTAGGTAGTCTATCAAAATGGCACATATTTGGTTTAATAAACTTCATTTGAAATATAAATGAAGTTTGTTTTAGCTTTTCTATTAAAATAGAGAAACCTTTTCCCCAGCCCTTTATATTTCATAATTTTAAAGATGTTAAGATGTCCTTTTTTGTATTTATTTGTAGAATATTAATATTGTTGTCAAAATGTTTGTGGATTTTTTATTTGTGTTTAAATATGTTGATAAAATCTTGTACCAAGGCAACAGAAGACAATGTTTACAACTATTAGCATAAATAAATAAAATACAATCCAACTTAAACTTTATTGAATATGAATTCACTAAACAAATAAATTTCTTTGGTCTCATTGTCACAAAAAATAACAGAAATAATTTTCCGTTTAAAGTATAGAGAAAGCTGAAATTATTAACATTTCATCTCAGTTATCTAATCTAAAGCCATTCCACATTTATGAACTATTTCCTTTAAAAGCATGATCCACAGATACTTAACACACCTACGTCACCTATAACCTCATAAAAAACTCAACACTAAAATGATAGTACGCAAAGGAAGTAACAACATTCTTTTCAACATACTCCTGTACATGATAAACAAAGATAAATAAAACATAATAAACATCTTGTTAACATTCTCATATAAAGACTAAGTATCAAATCAATAAATACAGCTTTATTTTTCAAACCTCAGAAAGCCCATAAAAATTGATAGAATAAAAACAAAAACAAAGATAGCCTAAAAGAAGCCACACTAATATAACAGTCACTATAAACAGAGTAAAAAAAAAACATGAAATTAAATAAGTAAGAAACAAAGTAGCTTCCAAAATAAAAAACAAGTAAACCAACTCACTTGCTAGACAAACACAGTGTACTGAGAATATACAAACTGAACTGCTTTAATTGCACAAATATCTGTATTGGGCAATCCAAACCAGTATGAAACAGAAATGAAAAAAATAAAGAGAGCAAGTCCGATCGAAAGTAATATTCAGTGAATGAATACAAATGCTTAATGTCACATACACATCATTCATCTGTAGCTGTAGAAACCAGTAGGCCTTGTTTCATCGAGGACTTGTTGAAATGCGTCAATAATGAAATCAAAAAATATCATCACTCAACGATTTAAGAGATGAAACTTCTTTTTCTTGATGTTTCAAGAGCTGTTATTGGTCGAACTGTCCATGACCATTTAGGCTTCAGAAAGGTGTCGCACGTCTTAACAGAACTTCACAAAAAAATCCGAATGAGTTCTGCTTTGGAATTTAGGATGCACTACACAGAAAAACGTGATGAGTTCCTTAATTCAATTGTTACCGGCGATGAAACGTGGATTTCGTATTACACGCCAGATAGAAAACGGCCGTGTGTGAGTGAATGGGGTCAAACTCAATCACCAACAAAGATCAAGCCACAGCCATTTGGACGCAAACTGATGGCCACAGTCTTTTGGGATCGGTTTGGCATACTGCTGATTGATTTTATGCCACGTGGAACGACTAAAAATGCAGAAGCCTACTGCAAGACTAGTAAGTTACGCCGCGCCATTCAAGTTCGGCGACGTTGGCGGCTGACCAACGACGTCGTCCTGCTGCACAATAATGCGTGTACACAGGTTGCGGATCCGACACGTGATTTACTAAGAATATTTGGATGGGAAATTTACGATCACCCACCATGTAGTCCGGACTTAACTCCTTCTGATTAACTTTTTTTTTGGGAATTTGAAAGAATTTTTCAGTGGTAAGCAATTTGGGGGTGACGATGAACTTAAAAATGCTGTTAATTAGTGGATAAATGGACTGGCGGTAGAAGAATACGACGGGGGTAAACTGAAGCTGGTGTATCGATATGATAAATGTCTTAATTCATGTAGCAATTATATAGAGAAGGTATGTAGTTTAAGAGAAATAAAAAAAATATTTATAGTTTCCCGAATAAATTTTTTTACAATGAAACGGTCTTTACGTTAGAGATAACCTCTCGTATATACTAACAAATTAATCTGTCTTTATATAAAGTAATACTAAAGGGAACATTATAAACGAATCACTTTCAGATTACATGGTTACGGTTCTATGGTTTGTAATTCACAGATTCGATCGAATGGTATTCTAGAACAAATTCCATGTCATTTAAAATTACCTCTCGTAATTTTTAACTGTTATCACATTTATTCTTGTTAAACTAACAAAGGCTATTAAAATCATACCCTGTTTAAGTAGGGTACGTGTAAAATTCGTGGCTTAATCTGAAAAGTGCCCACCGGGCTGGTCTACTGGTTAACTCGTCACAAATCAGTTTTAACAAGATTTTCGAAGTCGAAGGTTCTGGTTCAAATTCTAGTAAACGTTAGTTGCTTTTATACTAGCAGTGGATATCGGTGTACTCCGATGGTTGGGGTTCAATTAACAACACGTCTCAGAAATGGACGGCAAAGTGTATGCAAGACTACACCTCACTTACATCATCCTTATCTCATTTGAGCTCATAAGGTTGAGGGGGGTTGCTTACTGTTCACTAGTTAACTAGTTAAACAGATTGCAACGTGCACGTTAGGAAAAAATGTTAAAAAAACAGGGAAAAATTCGGCTTTAATCACGAAGCATAAACCACGTAAGTGTTTATAGTAAAATAAGTATTACATTATGCATTTAGTAATAAAATAAATCTGCGGGTAATTGATAACGTATTGACGTGTTGTTTGTCATAAAACGTTTTTGTTTAAGTTTAAAAATAATAATTTTATACAATAATATTTTGATCTCAAACGACTGAAATTTAGTGAAAGTATGATTCCAAGTCGTAATTGAGGGTTGGCGATATGTAAATATGCTTGTCGGCGGGTTTTATTCAATGTTATCAACAAATACAATTTGTAGGTTAACTGCGAGTATTCGTAACGTCGATATTTGGCTTATGATACAGGTGCCAGTGTTAAGTTTGCGTAGTGGTTTATAGGTTTTCTGCGTGCATTATACGAAGTTAGCTGGTTTTTTTCATATATTTCATGTAAGTTTAAAATAACTACATTAAATATATAGATATAATGTTTTGAAATAGTGTAGTTACCTGAATTCACAGCACGTTATCATTGCTTAAATATCATAGAATAATTGTTAATTCTTGATGAATGTTTCCATAAACTGTGTAATTGTGATATGTACAAAAATTGTACCATATTTTAATAAGTTTTTTCTTATAGAACTGTTTTTACAATTTGTATTCTGTTAACCATCATAATGTATTAGTGACTATTATTATTGAAGTTTTTAACTTAATGTTATTGAATATTTGTTTTAAAATATGTAAAACTTTTTACAGAGTTTTTTTTTTGTATATGATGATTATGGAAAAAAATTTGGTTATGCTGATTTAAGTTTTAAGAGGTACTTGAAATGTTAAGATTTGAATGTCTTCTGAATATTTTGTATGATATTTTTCTTTGCTTACAAAAAAGCGAATTTTATAGGGTATTTATGTGACTTTTTGTTACTTTCTAGTGTTAAATATTTTATTGTTTTATTTTATTCTGAGTTATCCACTAATATAGAATTGTGCAATTTGATGTGTTAATTGTGCTAAGAACAAGATAACACCCAACAAATAAATAATTTGAATACATGCAAGAAAATTTAAATATTATAGAATTTGATCTAGTTGAACAGTATGACTGATAAATTTTGTAGAAAATGTAACTTTCATCTAAAATTCCATTAAAAATTAGGATAATTAATCAATGTGGTATTAAAAGTATTCATGAAATCACATTACTGCACTAAGTTACTGCAGTATTTAAAAGATAGTTTGTTTTCTCAAATAAATATTTAAAACTTCTCGCTACATGTTTTCTTTTTCCAAAACATGTGTTCCTTTGATCTCACTCACTTACTCAATGCCATATGTTTTCTCCCCACTCCTGTCCTGTTGAGATGAATTAGTTTTATTGCATCTTTCTTTGCTTGAATAAGGTGAAGTAATTTGTTACATGAGTGCATAAGTTATCTTAATTTGAACTGTATAGTAACCTTTAATTTTGATATAGTTTAGTAAATTAGTAAAGGCAGTTTTTTCTTTAATTCACAGCAGTGTTTTAATATTGAGTTTTTAATATATTTTTTTAGTATAGCAAAGGCAGTGTATTTTAATCTTTCTTCTTTAATTACATAAGCCATTGTTTCTTTAATGCTCCTGAAGTTTTTCTACAAACAAATGTAAAATATAATCAATAAATGATTAATAAATAAATCATAACTAATATTAAAAAAATAAATAAATAGATATCTACTGGAATTGGGAATGTTAAAAATTATAGCTTTTTATGTAGTATGAATTCAGTTTATTAACTTACCCTCTTGTTGGTGATGGAGTTGTCCTGCCACTAGATACGTTTGATGGAGTTCTGCTTCTGGATTTAACACCTCCTCCCACTGCTCCCCCTCCTCCACTACTTCCAGTGCTTGATCTACTGCGACCTATAAAAGAATATATTTTTTTGATTAGTGATGTGAAACTGTGATTTGTTTTCTAAGGAATTCCAATTTTTAATAATTACTTTTATGATATACTAGCTGACCCGGCAATGCTTCGTCATTTCTAGATTTGAGAGATATGTACATTAAATGAACATAAATGATAGTTTGATAAGACATTAAAAAACTGAATATTATGGAACTTCACAAAATTTAACCTTTCCCTTTTCCCCTTCTCTTCTTTCCTTTTCCCCTTCTTCCCTATTTTCCTTTTCCATTTTTTGCAAAAATATTTCTTTTCACGTAACTAATATATATTTAAATATGAGCCAAATTGGACCATAAATGAATTTTTCCAAATATCTCAACCCCAGTGCCATCTAGCGGGTCCTTTTTTTGCATTGGTATTTCTTGCCATGTAAGCACTGATCCCTATATAAACTGGATAGGGGATCCTGTGTATTGGAATTTTTAAATTTTGAAGTATAAACTAGCGCCACTAAATGAGCAGCAGAACTGGTAGAACTAAATAAAATGAAACAGCGCATACGCTGAGGTAAGTGTAAGAGTAGGGATACAATCATGTTTTAAATTTAAACTGATGCAGTAGAGGTGTTCTGATTTTGTATTTTGAATAAAGTGACTTACTTTTATTGCATTAAATAACAACTGATTGTGATTGTGATTAGGTGTAAATTGAAAATAAATTTGTGAGTAAAAATCATGTGGAAGTGTGTGTATTTTGTAAAGCAAAAGATACAAAATTGAACAATATTTATTTCTTTAAGTACAACGTAAGATTGAATAACAACCTAAGAATTGCAAAACTTGCATAATTATTGTGAATTCATAATAACTTGTTTTTCATAAATAATAAGAAATATCAATTAAATATATACAGCAGTTATAAAACTATTGTATAATTCAGTTAAAATTGATAACTGGAATAATTAAGACAAAAACAAATACTTAGAGGAAGGCTTGAACCTTGGTCACTTAAATGGTGAGCAGGCTTGCTACTAATCAATCTGTTGCAAGATTCAATGTAAGCTTCAATAATTGCTAGTATATAAACTATGCTGAAAACTTGAAGGTTATTTTTTGAAATTGGTTCAAAATATGTTGTAAGAAATTGGTTGGAAAAATTGAACATCTTTTATTATATTTTGGTTGCTCAAGTTGGCTTAAAAAAAGTTGTTCATATATTAGCTCTGTATAAATATTAGCTGTTTAATTACTTAAAAAAAATTCTGAAATTTTCTTCAATTGTTCATAAATTTCTGCTTGTGTTGCGAAAATGACCATTCTTTTGGTTATTTATTTTTTTTCATGTTTAGCCTTCGGGAATCACCATCAGGTATTACTTCAGAGGATGAATGAGGATGATATGTATGAGTGTAAATGAAATGTAGTCTTGTACAGTCTCAGGTCGACCACATTTCTGAGATGTGTGGGTTATTGAAACCCAACCACCAAAGAACACTGGTATCCACGATCTAGTATTCAAATCTGTATAACTATAGCTGCCTTTACTAAGACTTGAATGCTGGAACTCTCGACTTCCAAATCAGCTGATTTGGGATCTTTTGGTTATCTGAATTGAGTAAACTAAATGTTCCTGCCATCATGATTATAGTCACACAAGCGTATAATGACTTTATTTAGTTCCCAGCATCTCATTCTGCGGTACGAGTATGCTTCAATATTGAACACTTGATTGTATTTTATGCCATAAGGAACCCCTATCCAGTTATATAGAGATCAGTCCATGTAACACATATTCTGAATATTAGCCAAATTGGACCATAAATAAAATTTTTCAAAATATCTTGACCCCAACGCCACCTAGCGGGTCCATTTTTTTCAAAAAAATATTTCTTTTCATGTAATCAATATATATTCTGAATATGAGCCAAATTGGACCATAAATATAATTTTTCAAAATATCTCAATACCTAGTGGAACCAAACTAATTCAGAAACCTTCATGGGCACAACTCACCAATATTTCATCGCAGTCAGATGAATTGTATAGGAATGGATATGGGACAAACAAACCAGCAAACACTCATTTATAAGATTAATGAATAAGTTGTTTGTAACTTTTTTTACATATCTCTAAAAAGGTAACTGATTATAATTTGAAGAAAAGATTTTGATTCCTGGTAATTACTATTTGTTAGTTTTGATCAACTAAATATGATTTTTTATTTATTAAGAAAAGTTAATAAATGAGAAATAAAATAAATCAATTTTAATTTTAATTAATTTTTCTTATTAAATAAGAAAATAAAATAAATGAATTTAGTAAAACAAATGTAATTGTTTTATTAAATTAATTTGAGTTATTAGCATGCTTTAATAATTATTTTATTATATTTTTGATTGTTAATTGATTAATTGCTTATGTTATTTATTACAAAACTTTGTCATAAAAAAGAACCTCATTATGTTTCCATTGTCATTTTTAATAAGTTATTAATCCATTTTAAGATCTTCCCAAATACTTATTTGAACTAAAATTAAATTTTTTTTTTTTAAAGAACCAATATTTCTGTGTTGATGAGATTTTTTTAATGATAATAAAAAAACCTTACATTTTCTGTATTATTTTTTAATGTGTACAAATAGTATGCGTTCAGATAAATTTCATTAATGACTTCAAAATTGCTTCTTTTTTTTTTAACAAATATCTTCACATATTTGATATAGTATTGTATATATTTATTATCTTTATGTATTAATATCTATTTTAACGTATTTCTCCCTTTTTTTATTGAGTTGTGAATTCTGTAACACTGCTTTGATTAAGATTTCATCACAATTTCCTCTTGGAACCATTCATGATCTTCCATCAGCCAATTTCTCTCCTCTTCTAACATTCTTTTTTGCTGATTACTTCTCCTTGGGGCTGGACCTACTTTGACACAGCTCCAAAAATCAGAGGGGATTGACCCCTGTACTTCTGCCATCTTTGCACAGATAATTGTGGCCAAACCCAATTTGGTGACATTACTTGTCGCCACACCATCCTCTCCGTTCCAAGCCGTGAGAGGCTTTACCAGAGGTCGTCTTTAGACCCTCTAACTGATTACATCTCACAGTCATCAGCTAGGCCTCGGTCGGGATGCCACCGATATAAATGCCTCGGCAGACATTTGCATCAGTAAAATACATATCAAATCTCGCCTTCATGTAGGCCTCAAACGGACATCTTCACAACCAACCTAACATGATTCCCTCAAACTAACTGACCGAAACCGCGGAAGCGCGAACCCTGCGCGTAGTACAGATTTGATAGCACCGTTAGTGATTGTGAATGCCTCAGAACAAATTTAAAGTTAAATCATTGCTACACTGATTTAAAATCAGTACACTGAAATCAGTGCTACAATCAAAATTATGTCTTACGCAACTTAGAAATTCAGACCTTTCTTTCTTTTTCCTGTTTAGCCTCCGGTTAGATAATTCTTCAGAGGATGAATGAGGATGATATGTATGAGTGTAAATGAAGTGTATAGTCTTGTACATTCTCAGTTCGACCATTCCTGAGATGTGTGGTTAATTGAAACCCAACCACTAAAGAACACCGGTATCCACGATCTAGTATTCAAATCCTTGTAAAAATAACTGGCTTTACTAGGACTTGAACGCTGTAACTCTCGACTTCCAAATCAGCTGATTTGGGAAGACGCGTTAACCACTAGACCAACCCGGTGGGTTAGAAATTCAGACCTACACCCAAATAAGTCGACCAAATTAGGTCACCTAACAAGGGAAACGCAACCTCATTCCGGTCCGCGCAGAAGCCGGGGACAAACCCTGCACTCTATCCGGTCCCATCATGGTGTACTCGTGGCACTACCAAGTCACGATCAGGACCAAATCATGGGTTAACATACCCCGGCAGTGCGGCCATCCCCACCAGCGGGAGCCCCAAATCGAATCACAAACAATACCAATATAACCGTGGCACGATGCCAATGCGCCTACCTCCAACCAATCCAATGCCTAAGCTGGAACCCTAGCCACCCGGGATCCTACCACGGTCGATTACTTCGATTAAACTCCCACTGCAGACCTGGGCGCGGAGAAAACCAGCCACTATAGAGCACTCCTCGCGGATTATTCAGTTATAACGAGATCCAGAAAGGAATGTATTCTCTCACGTTCCTTAAGAGCTCGCGAACGTTCGGCCTCTTATCGGGGATAGGCGTAGAGGACGTGGTCCACTGTATCATCAGTCCCGCAATCCGGGCATTGACTCGAATCCACCAAACGAAACCTAGCCGAACTCACCCGAAAGGCACCATGTCCGGAGAGAAACTGTGTGATATACCGATTGGGGGAGACCCAAATCAGACACTATAGGAAATATACCATGCGTGTAGCAACCTGTGGGGGATTTGTCCCACCTGACCTGCCAAGACGCAAGGCCCCGTCTTTAATCTTCTGTTTTCGTTCTGACGTTAATAGGTTATTTACCTTGGAAATGTAGCGTTCCTTACGCTCATTAACCAAGATATCTATTTGTTTGACTCCGGCTATAACACAGTCTGCCTCCCGTGAGACTGTTTTATAACCGCCTATAACAGCCAGCAAGAGGAATCTCTGGGCCCGCAGCAAAATGTCTGCGCAATACCTAAAAGCCATGCGGTGAGCCGAGACAGGCGCAGCATACAGCATAATAGCTTCGCTGACAAATTTGTAAAGGACACGCATGGTACGGTAATTCAACCCCCAATCGGGATGAATGACTACGGATTCCATAAAAAACATCAGCGGCCTTTTTTGTTACCTACTGTAGATGTTCCCTGAACCGAAAATTCACATCAAGAAAACACACCCACGTATTTTTGAGTCGTAACGTACCGAACGGGGAGACCAGCCATCCGAACCCGGATTCGTCAGGAAGCAGCCATACGGCCCTTAAGTAACATCATTGTGGTTTTCTCTGGGCCGAAAATCATCTTATGTTGGAGACTCCACAGTCGGAGTGTCTCACAAGCACGAGCAGCTCGGAACTCAACCTCGTTACGCGAATCCCCTTCAATCAGTAGCAGCGCGTCGTCAGCATAAGCGACGACACGACAACCACATGGCAACCTTAAACGCAACATCGAATCCAATTCTATCATCCAAAGAAGGAGACTCAAAACACTGCCCTGAGGGGATCCTTTATTTAAGGTCTTACGAACATCCGAGCCGCCATCACGCAGGGAAACGGTCCGATGGCTGAAATAACTTAAAGCATTTCCGAGTTCATTTCGTGTACACTTACGCTTCTGCATCTGAATCAGGGCAGAGGGCCATCATAAGTTGTTAAATACTCCGGATATGTCCAGAAAAATTCCTAATACATATTTACATGGACAAGAGGAAGCTATATCCATCACCTTTAGTATGGCATCCTCAGTGCTCTTGCCCGGTTGTAAACCATACTGGTTGTCCATTAGCAAATGATCAGTGGCAATCTAACATTAATATGCAAATATAGAACCTTCTCAAAAAACTTGCCAATCACGTTAGTGGACAGTAAGAAGAACTAACAGTAGGATCTTTTTTGCCACCTTTGAACAACAACACCAAGTCTCCATCTTCCAACACGCTGGAAAGTGGCCGGCAAATAGCAGCCTATTATATATTCTACTAAGGACTACTGAAAGCGCTCGGACGAGGAGCTCCACTGTGATACAATCATATCCAGGGGCCTTGTGCCGTGCCATACTTCAGATCACCTGGCATGTTTCCACCTCGTGATCTCAGAAGATTGTAAGTTGGTCTCGAAAATCGCGATTTCCCACCTGACACGCCAGTGGTATGAAACCTCACCCACTATAGTGTCATCCGAGAGCAAATCATTCAACAAAATATTAAGGACATGGTCCTTATCAATTACCAAACCCTCGTGGGTTGACAAAGCTGACAAGAGGACATCTTTCCTGCACTTATGTCCAAGGGTCATTGTCTATACACAACGTCCCAAACACCTTGATTCCCTTGCTCCTGAATGAAGGAGCGCTAGGAATTACGCTTGGAGGAACTAATGCTATGAAAGTACCTAGCCCTCGTTCTGTGGTAATTTTACAGTTAAGTCACAAATATATGATAAGACTTAATGAATTTTAAATTTATAAAAAAACTTTTTGTAAAAGTTTCCAGTCATTAGAACATTGAACAGTTAGCCTCTCCCTTAAAGCTTTTTCATTGGTAGCAATATCTTTTTGATTGATTTGTGCTACCTTCATGTTTTTTTAGGTAAGTTTTATTTATCCAACCTATTTAAGTGATGAACATTTAAGTTGTGGTGGATTATCTTAAATCACTGAAGGTTACAGTGGTTTAGGTTTTACTTTTACATTTTGTTACACATTGTGTCTTTATAAAAGAACTCGTTAGTTTCAAATATTATTTAAACAGCATCATATTTAAAGTATTACGTACATGAGCATATATTCTGAAATTTGTTTTAGTGTTTAATACACTTTGATATGTTCACCATGTGTTTTCCTGCACATGTCCATACAGTAATCCAGCTCTTCCCACACACTTGCCAGCATGATGGATGTTGCTGCCACAACAGTCTTCTCCTGTAGGTGACTGATGTCACAGATTTTCTCAGAATAAACAATCTTAGGGAATATCATCTGAAGATTGAAGGGTGTTAACTGAGGTAGAACACTTAGGGCCTTGATTATGTTCAGTTAACCAGTTTCTACAGATAACTGAATCTAAATAATATCAAATGCAGTTTCACAAACAGTTGTTGGCATTTATTAGTGGTTAGTGACCACAGCATTCAATATTGCTTAAAAATTCAAAAATAACCAAATTAATCATTTTTGGGATTTATTTTATAATATACTAAGAGTAAAATAACCATTTCAATTAATAAATTAAAAAAAGTGTAATTACTCAATAAAGCAAAAATCACTACTGTTCACAGTAAAAATATAAGAAATTTTAGTAATACTTTACGTGATAAATTTTAAAACATCACAGATACTAAACAAAGGATTTATAACATCATTAAAAAAAGTATATAAATTATATATTTGTCTAGTTTATAAAAAAGATGATTTTCTTATTCTGATAAATAAATTTTGTATAATAAATAATAAATTTTATATACATCACGTTATGAATGGATAAATGAACTTCTGAAAACAATGATTACCACTGTTACCATTTAATTATAAATTATTATCATTTGTTTGGATGGATCAAGGGAAAAGTGCTGTCAGTATGTTGTGATGTCACTATCGTGTGGGTAAACCTAATTTAGGAGTAGTAGGTTTGGGTATACAGGTATCTTAGCCTCTATTTTGTATTTTTTTTCCAACCCCAGCTAGTTTACTGTAGAATCACCTCCTAGTGCGCTCCCAATTAAAAGAAGTGTGTGTCTGCTCTGCTGATTGCTTACTACATTGTATTGCATATGAATGGTGGATGATGTTACTCATCTGAGGATGAAGTTTATGGAAAGGGAAAGATAGAGAAGTGGATGATTAACTCATTAACTCACAGAGGGAATGCCTTGATCAAGTAGTTGGCACCTTGCCCAGGATCTTAAACTTATAGCCACAAGTATATTAAATCATAGATACAAATACATTTGTCGGTATTTTAATCATCGTGTTACATGTAGTTCATTTTTCTTATCTCGTTATGGTGTGAAAACTTTGTAATTACATAATTAATTTACAAATCAATTATAATTTTAATGCTAAAAAGTTAAAAAAAAAGTTTAATTTATCGTCATTGACCTTGCACTTGTTAAATGAGTTCAGTTGCATTATTTGTTTATGAGAACTGATCTTTTGCATTTCATAAAATTATAGAATTCATAGTGTTATTTATTTACCCAAATATGAAATACTTTTATAAGATACAGAAATAAACTATGTAGATGTTTCATAAAAATTGAACTGATGTAAAATTTATAAATATAAGACTATAATTGAAATTAGCGTAAACTTAAAATTAAATTATTTACTCAGTAACACATCTTATTTCAATAATTGTCAGTAATGTTTACTCGCACAGGATTAATGAACTTAACAAAATACATTTCTGAAAAAAAAAAAAAATTATTTTGTATAATATATTCCCTAATATTCAGCCTTTAGAAACCACAGAATATATTTATAAAATAATTTTAACTTCTGAGTTAAAAAATCTTGTATAAAATAAAATGTTGTCAACATTAGTCACCCTTGAAGCATTTTTGTCATTTTTTTCTAATCTCTGAACTGCTGAAGACAATTTATTAAACGGCTGTTGACCCAAAATATTATTGCTTCTTATAAATTTTTGTACTCTGTACTGTGACTAGTTTTATGATGAGTTTCATGGCCATGTACATATGTTTTTTTGTAAATTTTTTTCTTAAATGAACATTGTCTTTCATTAACTATTGTATTTGAAGTAAGGTAATTCAGCAAGTAAATTACATTTAAGAAATTAAGAAATCATTTTGTATTAAATTTCATATTTTTTAAAACACTGACTATCTTGATTTATTTCTCCACATTACCTCATATATTTTGACATTTTTCATATCTGTTAGTCAACTTTAAAATCCCCACTATAGTCATCTATCATCAGTTCATTTTACCAGTTTTTCTATAAAATTAAATTTTTTATTACTTTTAAAATACCAGCAATTCTTTTAGCTTAAAAAAAAGTTAGATCATTCAGAGTAGGGCTAGACTGTAGAGAGAATTATCAAACCTTCCACCCAAAATTTCCCTGCAAAGCTTAGGTTGCTTACCTGGTGATGTACAATCAAAATAGTCAAAGCTTTCAATATTGTAGGTAATACTATTTTATTGATAACATTTATGGTAGATCACATCTATGGTAGATCAGATGAAAACTGCAGTTACTCTCAAGATTCAAAGTAAAATATGTTAGTTGAAGATTCATATAAACTTTAAAAACAACAATTTAGGTTTTTCTCTTTCTGTGTTTGGTGGTTAAATTGTTGTTTTCTGAATATATTTTATATCCTTGTAGCTAGATGACTTTATCTTACACAAATTTTTACATTTTAGGAAAAATGTATTTACATTAAATTTAGTGGTCTTGATTCTGTACTTATATTATATATATAATATAAGTTGTATAAAGACCATCATTCAATTTTTCACATCCTTTATTTTAGGGTTATGTTTTTCTCTTACCAATTTCAGTGCAGAATTTAATTCATGAGAATACTGAATTGAATTAATGGAAAATGGAACTTAGGAAAAATTTATCAAAACCAGATTAAATGAACTTATCTTCCATTTTTGTAATCAACTGCATAGAAAGGCATTTTTTATTTTCCTCTTATGAAATGAATGGATTCTATTTCGGTCTACAGTATTCAGAAATTGTCATGTAATTTGAAGATAACTTATGTACGGGTAGTTTCCATGCATGTCAGAACACTGGCTACAGGTGATTTTCCTCATGCGGCTTATCATTAATCCACATACCAAATACCAAATTTAAAATTGTAACTACATTTCCTTACAGCCTGATGATTGCGCAACACCTGCAGTATTTCAGGGTATGATATCCTTGAAATTGAAAGCATGAACTAAAGTTAAATTAGCTGAAGCTCTCCATTTATTTAACTGGTTCTTGTTGATCATCCAAGTTAAACTAAATTGTGTGTTAGCATTCTGTTAACCTTTATTGTTGGTTAATGATCATAGAAAAAAATAATTTTGTAACAGAAAGATTTGGTAGTATATTTATATCCAGATTCTATACTTGTTGAGCAACGGAAAACAAAATGAGGATGAGTGCTGTTTTACCCCTTGGACCATTAAAAAACTCAAGGGGATAGTTGAATTTGTGCTAAAGTTTTTTTTTAGGAATTCAAATGTGTGTAACTAAAATATTATATTAATTTTAATAAAAAAATAAATCTCGGATGAATCAACAAAAATCTTATAGTTCATCCTCAAAAGATTCTACAATAAAATGAGGCTTTTAAATAATGTATTTTGCACATTCCAAAATAAATACAAGATAATTTTATTTTTGCAGTAAAAACTATTTATTTTTAGTTCTTGAGAAAAGTGTAAAAATATTAGTGTGCATTTATGTGAATGTGATTCATGATTACCTGATTAAGAGTTAGGATGGATTATGTATTTATTATTTTTGTGCTGTTGTGTGTTTGTTGAATTGTTTAATTAATCATTTTTTTATTTCATTTGTTACTATTTTTGTCACGTTTTTGGTGAGATATTTATTCTAAAACAGGGCATCAGCTAGTAAAAGTTTAGAGAATTGCCCTAATGAATGCTAACAGGATATGTGAACATCCAGCAGGATAAATACGCAGTTTATATTTCTTTCTTTGATAAGAATACTCGTTAGTTCACTTACTTCAATAAGTTGAATGTGGATTGCCACAGAAGTGTCCTTGGTCCTTTGGTTTTGTATTGTTTATTAATTATTTCCCACAAAATCTTAATTTATTGACTTTCTTTGTTGGTAGCAAAACTTTATCTTTGTGTGAAGATAAATTAAAAAAAAAAAAACTTGAAAATTCTGTATCAAAAAATTATTTACTGGGTGGATTGTAGCCATCTATCTTTAAATAAGACGTAACATTGTAAATCACGCGAGTAGAATTCCCATTAATGGTAACTCTATAGCATATCTGTTGCTCTTAAAGTGAAGTTTCTAGATGTTTATTAGATGAAAAATCCTCTTGGATACTTGAAAAGTATACTAAAAATAATTCTTGAAAAGTATAATAAAATTTTGATATTTAATTTCCTGTAGTTTTTGAAACATTCCTTTAATACAATTACGGATGATATATTGAAAATTAATAACAGTGCTCCAACTCTTGATTATAAAAACCAGATTTCTTTTCATTTATAATGGAGGTATATGTCATAGCAAACAATGTATAGTATTAATGTAATGTAACATTCTGAGTTCATTTTACAGATATTCTCAAATTTATACAATTTTTCATAGACTTTGGTAATATCAGTGGAATTTTATTATAAAGATTACATCACTATAGTAACACCGATAATTATATAAAATATTATAATATTTTGTTATTTGCAGGTGATATAAAATTTTACAGGTTTATTAGTATAGATAACATTATGATGCAGAAAAATTATGAAATGATTTAGATAAGATTATTTATCTTTCATCCTTTTCTGTCAAATATTTTTTACTAAGAATTTTTATATTTTTCTTAATTATACTTTTAATACTGCATAACTTTTAAGGTAAAAATGTAATTTGATCATGAGCATCAAATTGGACCCAAATGTTTTGACTGAACATTTTGATGTTTTTCAGAATTGTACTCTAAATATTGCATAATCAAGTCATTAATAGTTAAAAATCCTGTGGCGAATTTGTAATAAAAATCTATCATGGGCAAAGCTGGGAAAGTTATGTAAACCTTTGCAGCTTTTTTATATAAAAATATAGATGATAAACATACCTTACTGTATTTAACATTTTTTAACTGTGTTGTTTTTTCATTTAAATTTCAACGAATATGTTCTGATGAAGCAAAAATCTCTTTGTGATGCGCTAAATGTTGAGGATAATAAAAAAAAAATTATAAATTAGGAAATATATATCATCTGTTTGAAAGCATATCTTTAGTTTGTAAACATCCATCCACTGTGTATACAGATATTAAAAGTTTTTTGCACTAATATCCAGTAGCTGTAAATTTATATTTATTCAGTCAAAGTTTGTTTTATTATTTTTTTATTTTCAAATTCTCACAGGTTATTTTTATCATTTCCACATTATTTTGTAGAAAACTCTTTTTACAGAAACAGAAACATAATGGCTAGTTTTAAAGTAGTGTCACAAAGTGTAAATCAGTTTTATTTAATCTTATGGCTCTAAGATTTCGTCTTTCAACTAGGATGTTTTTGTTTGAACATTTATTGATCTCTTTAATATTAAACAATCTTTATTAAAAGAAAAAAAAATTTCCTGCCAGTTGTTTCCTGTTTTAATATTTAACATTTTTATCTCCTTAGGCTTGTTTTATCTGTTTGGTCAAATTTTGTATTTAAATGTTACGGTTTACATAATAATTTAATTTGAATTTTACCTTTTATGCTAAACTATAATTAATTGTATCCTTGTTTGAGTAATAAAGTAACATTACACCTTGCTAACCTCATTAACTCTGAGGTAATACAACATTGGAAATCAAAGAAAAAAACTATTATGGTGCATACAATTGCCCTCATATATTGATGAGTAATTTAAATTGCTATATAAATATACTTACAAAAGGTTAGTTTAGCCGTTGTTTTTTTAACCTAATTACAAATTTAAGTATTTAGCTATTTTATTTTTCATAAAAAGTTAGAAGTTACTGATTTATTCTTATTTTACACATACACATCTATATTGTAAACCCGTCTTTAATTATCATAAATTGTGATTTATGATATTTAATCCTTGCTGTAAGTAACCCCCACACTTTATATACATATATAAAAGCTGCAAAGTGTTGCATGACTTTGCTGGCTATGGCAAGAAAGTCACGATTATCAAAATAGATTTAAGCATCAAAATTCCCAAATTTCTTTTAAAAGATTCTTGATTTAAGGAGTTACCTTGCTCTGTGAGGAAAATTTAGGAAAAAAATTGTTTTTAAAAGAACTGTTCCCTAAGAAAAAGAGATTCATTTAAAAGAAAGTTGTTTAATAATATTGAGAAAATTAAGTATAACTTTTATGAAAGAAATAAAAAAAATGCTTCTCATTTTGTGTCCAGAATATATTGTAGGTACCAAAGCCACTTTAATCTTAATAGCCCATTAAGTGAAGAAAAAAAAATTTTTTAAGTAATAAAAATTAAAGGCATAAAACAAAAAAAAACAAGAATGGAATATATATTTTTTAGTGGTGGGAAAAAAATTTAAGAAAACGTTTTCTAAAAATATTTATATGTAGTTTATGCTGAACAGATTTGTTTAAGTAAAGTTTTCTCAAAATCTAACACCCCCTTTTATAGAAGGTAAAACAAGAAAAAGAAATTTTCAAAAAAAAGAAAAAACTTTTCTGTATTTTAGGTCCCTATAATTTACAAAAATTGTAGACCTTTTCTTATAGTTTATATATGAAGTTATAGTGAACTTATAGTTTATTATATAAAGTTTAGTTTATTATATAGTTTATTATATATATGAACTTATAGTTTATTATATAATCTTTCAAAATTTTTTTAAAATATTTAAACCAAAAGGTGATAAAATAAAACAACAAAAAATTAAATTTAAATAATTTAAAGAGGGAGATTGAGCTTTTTGGATTATTTATGTATCCATTGTAAATATCAAATTTACCTCTTTTTATAATAAAAGTTAAGAAATTGTCGGTGTTATTTCAGTCCACAAGCCTTTTTTACTTTCTCTTCCACGTAGTTGTACTGTACAGCTATAAAGTACATTATATAATGAAAATAATGGGATAAAATTTTATGTTGGGGTTTTACAGATCTTGATGTTTTATGACTTCTTATAACAAAAAAACACACAATTTAGGATTTAGAAATTCCACTTGGATATATGTCTGTACGCATACCTGTGGGTTGGCTCTTTTTAGCTTGATATCTCTAAACTGGAAGTCTGATTTGGCTGAAATTTGGAAGAATGATTTCTGTATATATGGTATTGATGCCATTTAAGTTCGATCACAGTCAAATATGGATCTTATGAGTTCCTTGTCTCAAATGATAAGAAAATTTTTTCATATAATTTAATGCCCCTTAGGTAGCTAAGGTACTTTCTGATGGTTTTTAGTTTTATTCAAATTCCAATAAAGGTGTGTGAACAAAATTTTTTTCTTTTTTGTAATTTTTGGACGTGGTCATTCTTGTCCTAATTAGATGATTCTATTACATTAATATGTTTCTTTGTCTGTATATTTGGGGAATTTCATTCAGGGATAAAAAGCCAAACTTTCTTTTGTCATTTATCTTTTTGTTCGTTATCTTCAGACTGGTTTAACCGATTTTTATGAAGGTTTGTACTAAGATGTGTGAATATGGATCATTGATGCCATTTAAGTATCATTACAAGTGATCAAGAAGAAGAGCGATTTTTATTTTGCCAGTGACTGTAACTAGAATAGCTGTATTAAAGAGTATGTTGTGATTATGTCAAAAATGCGGTATCAAGTTTTTTTGGAAATTTTCACATTTTAGGGTTCAACTGGTTCATCTACACCAAAAAAACATATGTATGTGACAAGTGTCTCACACTGCTTTTGGCCTTACATCTCAGTATTGATCCCACTGATTTTCCTCAATTTTGGCCCAAATATTTTTATTTCTACATATGGGGGCATTGATCATTTTTTCTTAAAAATTCATTAATTGGGTGGCGCCATGTCGTGAAAAAACCAATTTTGATTTTCTTCAGAGGCATTTTAGGGAAAACTTTATTAAAACAAATTTGTTACCTACAATGCACATATAAATAATTAATTTTTTTTTAAAATCAACCCCCTCTTAAAATTGAAATTTATGTTTTTTGTTATTTTGCTCTATCTCTCTTCCGATTAAATATTTTTCAAAATTTTTTGAAAGTTTATACTTCATATATAAATAAAGATATCTAAAAATGTCTACAATTTTTTTAAATTTTAGACTTCAGGCCTAAAATGCAGAAAAGTTTTTGAAAATTTCCTTTTTGTAGTTTTAGAAACTTGTTTATTGAAGGAACTGTTAGATTTTGAGAAAACTTTACTTAAGAAAATATGTTAAGCTTAACCTCTATGAATATTTTTATAAAAGTCTTTTTGAATTTATAATCAATCACCTCTAAAAAATATACATTGTTTTTTTTTAAATTTTTTAGCTCTTAACTCTTATAATTCTTATTATTAAAAATTTTTGTTATGTTTTTTCTTTACTTAAAGGGCTTTTAAAATTAAAAAAAGATTTGGTATCTATATTATATTCTGGACCCAATATGAGGAGCAATTTTTTTCATTAATTTCATAAAAGTTATGTTTTATTTTTTTCAATATTTTTTGTTATTGTTTTAAAAAAAATGTAATTATTTTATTATAAAAATAAAAGTCAAACCCTTAATGTTGTTGCAAAAATTTTTACATGATTAATATCTCTTCGAAGGTTTATATTCCTTTGGTTTGTGTTGTATCTTACCACTAAATTAAAATTCACTAAAATAAAATGGCAAGGGAATAAAACTGTTGTCTTTACAGTAATCTGTAAAGGGTGAAGGTAGAGTTACATTACTCTTTGCTCACTTTTTTCTGTCGAATTTATATATTTACAAATATATAATTTTCTGTCTAAAATAGCTATTTCTTTAAAACTGGTACATAAGTAAAAACCATTTAAAAAAATACAAAATTAGGTGACAAAAATGAGATCACATTAATTATTATTTGATAGGTCATATTTTTTAAATTCTTTTTTAGACATTTTACTCTGACTTAATGTTGAATTTGATTAAAAAGTCGTAAAAAGAAATGGTATTCATCTTCAAAGAAATTCCAACAATGAAATAAATTTTATAGGTTCACGGGAAAGTGATAAGGGAAGAAAACATTGGCTTAATAGGACTACCCTTAACTTTTTTGTTTATGAATCGACATTAAATTTCAAATTCGTCAGCATAGTTAGAACTCGATAAGTATTATTATTGTCAGTTAAACAAATAAAGACCTAGATTTGCTTTAAAATGATCCTATTAATCATTTCATTTTTGAGTATTTTAGTTTTAAATTTATTCCAAAAATATCTACTTGTTATTTATAATTATGGAGGTTTAAATAAATTGTATTATAATTTTATGCCTAATTTTACTTATTTGGCTGCTTAAATATTTTTTTTTTGAAGGCACAAAGGATTTAAATTAAATATATCTTTATTCATATGTATCTTTATTTAAATAGTAAAATAATTACTTTTGAATTTTACATTAATATTATTTGATTTCTTTAAGTTTTTATGTCTTTATGTACTTAGTGTTATTATTTTAATTAAATATCTTGAATAGGATTTTTTTATAATTTTCATGTAACAAATTTATTCTATCTTTGCTCATATCTCTTTAAAGTTTAAATAAGATTAAAGATCTCTGAAACTGCTTTTATTTTATTATCTCAGAAATTCATTTTTTTAATGTTTTGAAATATAATAATACAGGTGTAATGGTTTTCAGATTTCTGATAAAGACCTTTTATGTATATGTTAAGAAACGTATAAGATTCCACCAAAAAAAACTTTATCAATATTCAACAGTAATATTCTTAGCATTTTGTCAAAACGTTTGTTAAATTTTAAATCATTTAAACTCAATTTATATGCCCACTAGGATTTACATCATTTAGTATAATAGTACGAGTAAATGTTTGGTTTTCTACGACAAATTGAAAAAGAAGGTTGCTGCATCTGTATGCTGTTTCTTTTTTTTTTGAAAAACATTTTCAAAATTTTTTCTTTTTCATCACAGATAAAAATTTAGAATGCAGTTTTAATTTTTTTATATAGTTTTTCCTTATATACAGTGTCCCAGGAGGAACATGGTCCCCTATTTTGTGCTTTATCAATAAAAATTTATATCTTGTGAATGGATTGAGGTATTTTAGTGTGTGTCGAATAACATCTATAATATATAATTTTAAAATTTTACCTTTGTAAATTTGTACCTAATTCCAAAATCTTGGCTGTTAAAATAGTTTAACATTAATAGTCTCGTAAATATTAGTTTTATCGAGTTATGTTTTATTAGATAAGATATTAAGCCTTTTATTTGTAAACATCTCACTTGGTTGGTGTATTGGTAAAATCATTGTTGCATATCAATTGTTTAACAGCTGATTTTTGAAGTCGAAGGTTCTGAGGTTCAAATCCTAGTAAAGGTAAGCTACTTTTATATGGATTTGAGTACTAGGCAATGGATACAGGTGTACTTTGGTGCTTGGGGCTCAATTAACCGTATGTCTCAGGAATGATTGGCCTAGGTCTGTACAAGATCCAGGCCTTATTTGTAAGTCATACATATCATATTCATCTTATTGGGCAACAAGGTTGCTTATTGTTCACAAATAGAACAGATTGCAACATACATATTAGGAGTAGAAAAAATATATTAAGAACAGATCGAGATATTTAAATGATATCAGGTATACTTGTACCCAATAACATCATCTACAAAATAAATAAGTTTGAAAATTCCAAAATGACGGCGATTGAAGTTTTTTAATCATAAATAAATATTGATTTTTTCTAATAATATTTTTATTATAATATGTTTTATTTTAAATAAAACCTTTTATTGCAAACAAAATATCACCTGTTTTGTTCAAATAGTTGATAAACAGCTGAGATATAGCTGAAGTTGTTTAAGTAGATCGCAAAAAATATGCATGAAAACAGACACAAAATTGACAGATTGCATGTGTGTGTATATATATAATTTTTATTATTATGGTAAGATTATAATTATAATTGTATCAGTTTTTAGTAAAAAATAAAAAATATATATTTACACACTATATGATAAAAAAATGTTGATCAAGAAGTTAATATATATATATATATATATATATATATATATATATATATATATATATTATATATTTATATGTATACCGGGTGGCTGAATATTTTGGTTTAAATAGTCAGAATTTATTTACTTTCTGATAGTTTTAAAACGTGTATCACATGAGATCATATATCCCATTTAAAATTTTTGAGCTGCCCCCAACCACCCTGAAGGCTCTAAATTGGTGCTTACTGAGTTAGCCTCTCTTATCAGAGAAAATCTCCAAAGAGAGAATCGGGATACCTCAAATAACAACAAAAATTAAAGGGGAGCATACAACCGTAGTTCTAGCTATCTGAAATAAACTCATTGTTGGCCGCCATTTTTGATAGGGTGATCAGAATTTATTTTTAATTGTATAACTTTTCTCGTTTCATCTAGCCCTTTAAAATGATATATTAAATGAAGATCGGTCACATTTAAAATTTTTAAGTTTCCCCCCGCCGACGAAAATCAAAAAGAGTGAAATACGTTTATTGATGTAGCCTGTCGGTACAAGGAAGAATACCGGAAAACGCATCCAGTTATCTCAATAATAAAAAATAATAGAGGGGTGTAAGTTACTTTTCAGCCGTCTGGTGTATGCATACACACCGGATGGCTGAAAAAAAAATGTAGAGGGTATACTGAAATGAAACGACTAGCACTAGATAGGGAATCTTGGAGAGCTGCATCAAACCAGTCAAATGACTGAAGACAAAAAAAAAAAGTTTTAATACTAGTGCAATGGTGAAACTTATTTTTAATAAAAATTTATTAAAATTAAAAAAAAAGGCTGAAAGTAACTAAAAAGAACGATAGTTCCAGCGTTCAAGTCCTAGTAAAGGCAGTTACTTTTGTACGGATTTGAATACTAGATTGTGGGTACCGTTGTTTTTGGTGGTTGGGTTTCAATTAACCACACATCTCAGGAATGGTCGAACTGAGACTGTACAAGACTACACTTCATTTACACTTACACTAATCATGCTCATTCATTCTGAAGTAATACCTGAACGGTAATTCCCGGAGGCTAAACAGGAAAAAGAAAGGTGATTGTATACACAGAGTATTCCGGAAGGTATTCGCCGAACTTCAGCAACTGATTCAGGACACCAAAATGAGCAAAAAATTTCATATCGACATAAGTTCTATTTTGCTTTGTTTTCCTTCGGGACGCCATTTTGTGATTTTCAACAAAAAAAAAATATTTCTCAGGAACGGGTAAACCTACTATAATTAAATTTGGGAAATCTAAGACTAGTGCCTTGTTCTGTAAAATAAAATAAATCTTGAAAACGTCACCTTCAAAAATTTCAAAATGGCAGCCATCTTAATTTTTTAATCTTTAATATCTTTGTAATTATTTGTTTGATAAAATTTTTACTCCTACGAAATTTATTAAGCATTTTATTTTGAACAAAATGACACCTCATTTATAAAAATCCGTTGACAAACAATGGAGTTATTGCAGATTATTGCAGACAATTAACCCCTACACTTGCGCACCGTAATGTAAGGTGATAATCTTTTCCCTGTTTTTATTTCCTCCACTAAATGCAATATATATTATTAATAATAGATAATAATAGTATATTAATAAAAATAAATTAATAATAATGAAATTGATAGAACATTAAAATGAGAAATTAAAAAAATCTGAATGTAATTTTTTTTTTTATTGATTGCAGCTGGGAATCTAAATATTGATTTCTTTTTAAAGAAGTCGCGCTAGGAAGAAGATTTTAAACAATAATATATGTATGTTGTAATCGGAGATATTATAAATAAAAATTATTAGGTAACATGATTTCTTTTTATTCTTCATTGCAAAAATTTAGCCCCTCTCCTAGCGTTCGCGCTATACAATTTGAGAAATTTCGGGATTATTCTGGAGCATTTTCTTCTTAATCTATATACATTATCATAATCAGCGACTGGTTTTGATCGGTTAATTGTCTTAATATTAGTTATAAGACGTCGCACAGGTGTGTTTTCGATAGGTTAGTAGCTGGCTATGACATAAGGGATGTTGTTGTAACATTTAGGGTTCATATTAGGAAGCCCTTAGGAAATATTAATAGGTAATAGATATTAATAGGTCACATTAATAGGTAACTAAGGTATTAGATATCTCGAGATTTGTATTTATTATTATACACATGATTATTATATATTCTATTTTTATTATATAATATTTGAAGTTAATTTAATATAAATAATTAAAAATATGTTGAAGAGTTTTCTTCAACATACGCTTATGGAAAGAAATACGCTGTAAATAAGCGATTTAGTTAGGAAAAATGAAACAAAACTCATTCAATCAAATAGAAACTTAAATCTCTTTGTTAATAATATTTAAGTTATTTAAAACGACCTGGATTATCTGGTATTCTGGGTTCCAGATTTTTTCCGGAAGGGAATCTACATTATAATTACTAAAAAAAATTACATTCGAAAATTATTTAAAATTTATTTCCTTAAATTTTTCCCCTCCCTGAAGCCTTTAACCAAAATTTATCCATCTATATATTGTATGTGTAAAAAATGTCCTCACCGACTGAATCATCAGTACACAGCTCAATCCGCTTAATCTTGGTAGGTGAATTTGAAGGGCACTTTGTTTTTATGACGCCGATAGAAAGGATTATGAAAAACTACGTCTATAAGAGGGGTAAACTATGATCGCCTCATCCATCCCCAACATTTCCCTAAAAGTATTTTTTTTTTGGGAGGGGGCATTGTGTTATTATTTTGCTTAGGAAGACAAAAAAAAATCGTTTAAAAAATAAGCAGTAGGTAAAAAGATTGTTTATTTCGATTTCTGGGGATGGGAGAGAATTTGGGGGCAAACGTTTTTTAAAAAATGGCAAGATAAACATTTATGAATGTACTGAGCTTTATATAAAGTAGAGTTATGTTTACAAAATTTTTAGAACATTGACCCATAGATAGTATCTTCCCCATCCTCTTGTGATAATTTGTCTCCAAATTTTTGGCAACAAATTTTCCCATATAAATGAGCCTTTGTACAAAATTTTATCAAAATCGGTTTATCCACCCAAAAATTATTAAGCTTCAAACACGCCAACACACGTATCTCCCCCCCCCCAACTTGTTTTAGTTTTTTAGGGTCCCTGGGATATGAAACATCGAGAAATGCAAAAAATCCATACCCTATTTTTTGACTAATTACCATACTTATCTTCCTTCTTGCAGTATAGCTCTAGAGCTGTGATGCTTGGAAAGTAACAAATTCGACTTTTAAGGATAAAAATAAATTTTTAAAAAAGTCGCATAAATTTTGTATTAATTATGTAAAAATTGTGTAACAAATTATGAAATTTCCAACGTGTCACTTTGGCTATTTAGCAAACAATTTTTTCATTTTTGTTTAGAATTCATTTCACAAAAATTTCATTAGAAAAAAAATCAAAATTTTTTGTTCTTTATTTGTTTCGGTTTCTACGAATAAATCATGTTAGCATGAGACGAACAGATTTAAGTCTGCACACTCCATAATACGGTACTAAATTTTTTCAATCAAGCGGGTCGTACGATGTAATTCAAAAAGAAGATTTTGTTTTCTTTTTTGATGCTTACTTTAAAGTAATTTATTACTTTAGAGTAATGAATACAGTTAATTTTGAGAAGGCTGTAATATTTTTTCTTTAAAAAGAATACGCTTCTTTAAATTCATGTTTAAATTAGTTAGTCTATGGGTAGGATTAAATATTTGCATTGTTATTAATACGAAGGAAGTTTTGTTAAGAAAATTAATTCAACATTTATTTCTTTTCGTTTTGTGTGATAAATACATAATTCGCTCTTCTGCTCGGATGGTTTTTGTAAAAGACATGAAATTTAACTGCGTGCAGTTAGTTTTCCCATTGGAAATTTATCTTTAATAGTAGTCATTTTATTTAATTTCACCATTTCATATTTTAAAATAAATTCATATTTATATTTTCCCTCAGATAATATTTTATCGTTGTAGGCCTACCTTATCGCTTTTTTAAGGGCACCTGGTACCTTGTATCTCGGTAATGTTATTGTTTCTAACTTTAAGACCCATTATCTCAGGACACAATAGAAATTCAGCAGGAAAATTTAAGGTCTTTATTTTAACTACTGAGTTTTTTATATTTTTACAACAAAAGGTTTTTCACACAATTTTTATTCAATTTTCCTATTTTTTGAAGCTAATATTTTGCACAAAAAGTTATGTGTCTTAGAAAATATAAATCATCAGGTCTTAAAAAACACTCAAGCATACACAAACACATTGTAAAAATGTCATTTTTCCACTTTAAGCGGTTCATGAGATAACGGTTCTTCTATTTAAAAAAATGCAAATTTCGGAAAAAGATTAAAATGTCATTTACAGCAGGTCAACATCCCAGCACCATATTCTGCATCGTCTGAGTTTTCTTCCTCATCTTTATATTTTGGTCGAGTACTTTTTCTGTTTTTCTTATTTCCATGCTAATAAACTATTTTTGTTTCCTTATCAGAATTTTTATTCGATGATAGCCCATGATGTTCCGCGGACAAAGCCCATATGAAGGATTTTCATCTGTCGAGATGTTATGAAAATAAATAATCCATATTGGACGCTTCATGATTTTTTTACTATGTGTATTTTTTATTATAGCAACATCATAGTAGCCCTGAATTTCATTGATAAGTTTATCTGTTAATTGACCCTTTCCTGAAATTTTTTTACCATTTTCTAACGAAACATTCTTCAAGTCTACCCGGAGAGTTCGCAATCGTGAGCCCATCGGCTTCTGAATATGACCAAAATTGACAACATTTTCCTGTATAAACACTAAATTCCCCTTTCATAATAACTAGACAGTGCAAAAAAAAAACAAATAATTAAAAAAAATTCAAACTTCAGATTTTTCAGTGATTAGTGGTTAACAAAAAAATCAATTTTGCCACTAAAAAAATTATTTTTTCTTATTTTATTGTTTTATATACATAAAATAACATTTGAAATAAGTAAAAATAATTAAAAAATACAAGGTACCAGGTGCCCTAAGCATTAAAGTTTAAAATTATGCGAAAATTAGATTTTACTAGTGCTTTTTTAAATACTATTATTGATCGGCTCATTAATTGATTTAATCATTTAAATTAAAGACAATTCTTTTGCTTTGTGCGATATTTTGTTCTCTCGTTACGTTCCAGTTGTTGTTTAGTTCCATTTCAGGCGTCCCTTGTACGAGTATGCTAATTTTACATTTCAGTGGGATCTTATTCTGTCCTTCTTTCGTCATATTTCACAACTATAAGACCTGATCTTAATTTCTTAAGTTTGTGAATAATAATTTGAAGGAAGGTTAAGTTTGTAAAAAATTAGAAATTAGATTTACACGTGCGCGCGCGCACATACATACAACACACTTTTGTTTTTAAAAAAAAGGAAAACGCGTTATAGAACAAATGAATTACATCGATTACGTTAGATATTCACTATACAAGCAGTTAGATATTCACTCCCTGCGCCAGGTGTCTTTTACAACTGTAAATATTTTGTAAAAAGGATCGTTGTTCCCGATTTGACAATACCATAAGAATTTCGCATAACTTTCCAAGTGATGTCACTCGGTTTCGCGATATCTTTTAACAGACCATTCACATCATTTCGATCCTTTGAGATATGAGCACCCGTATCAAGATCTACGAAATAGTAATTGTGATTTTTAAATGCGTAAATTCAGTTCCTCTATCACATTTAATCCGATAATATCGTCCGTCGATCCTTCCTTTCAATTCTCCTTAAAACATCCGTACTGAATAAACATGAATGTTATGTTAAATAATTGGCATCGTTCCAATTGTAAAATGTGAGCCCCTATATTTCTATTATGACGGGTTCACAGTAAGTTACACAGATTTTTTCATTTACAGAATCATAAGTTACAGATTTTTAGTCTTGAGATTGAAAACCGATTAATATCATCCTAAAATGGTGGGATATTATTGTATATACTTAAGGGTGACATTCGTTATCGAAACGTAAAATTCGGAATGTCAAAAGTAATAATAGAAAAGTACCGATCATCAATCCGTTTAAAAAAAAATTGAAACCCATTTAAAGTTGAACATTTTTATTTAAAATTATTTTTTACAGAACCAATATTAGTCTCTAGATGTGATTTAAAATTTAAAGAACCTCAGTTTTCTTGTATATTCATCTTTAACATGTAGAAATAATGAGTTAATATAATTTTTATTAAGGCCTTTCTATTGTTATTTATTTGTACTAATTTTATTTATAGCTTATATTATCTTTACATGCTTGCTTTACTATTATTTCGTTTATTTATTATGTATTAATATGGACTTATGGACTTTAACCACTTGTAATTATTTTTTTTTTAATTTTATTGTTGTTTTTTATTAATATTATTAATAATAATTACAATTTTGTATTTCGCGATGTTGCTCTAATCAAGGTTTTATTACGGTTTCTCGTGGTTCACCCATGCAAACAGCTTTTTTATCCTTATAAATAATCTATGTATAATAATGTACTGATCCATATTTATGTATGTATAATATTTACTTATATATTGACTGGATTAAATATTCTATTAATAATATTTGATAAATATCGATTTAATGTATGATTTTTTGACCAAACTTTGCGGAAGTTTAATCGATTGCATTTATTTCATAAGATTTTGTTTTTATTTACCTATGTCCACTCGTGAAAATGATTAAAATTTTACTATCTGTGCAAAAAATATGCACACTTGAGCTTGAGGCTTTATAAAAATAAAATCGTTCCTCAGATTTAAAAAAAAAAAATTGCGTCATTTTCATATATTATTATTGTACGTTTGATGATATAAATCTTTATTTTTTAATAGTTTTTAAAAAAATATTTTATTACAGTTAGAAAGATAAAAGGTATCGTTTTTTTGAACTTTTTGTTTAGTACATTGACTTCAATCGCTTGTTAATAATAAAGCATTTTACCAATCGCGTTAAAAGTTTTACAAAAGCGAGCCCATTGTATTACGTTATCACCTACAACATTTCAGACCTTATTTTAAACTGTTTTTTGAGTTTTTATTAGATTCGTATAGTCATATTTAGATCTACACGGCGTAAAAATACGAAAGAAGATTCGTTGTCCGTTCGATATTTTAAATCGATAAATTAATATTTGATAAAACTTAATTGGTGAATATAAATTTCAGGATTTTTATTTGTCAAGAATTCATTTCTTTAGTGAGGCGATTGAAAGCGAGAATACCGTTCCATATCAAATCAAATTTTCCCTTTTCTGATTACCGATCGGTCCTACGTTGCCAAACTACATACAGTTATAATTAGGTTAATTTAATGGTCGTACAAATCTTTCCTATTAGCTCGTAGGAGCTGGACTCACTCAATTCCGTTTAGAAGAAAAAGCAAATTAATACACGAGTCGCTTAGAAGCTAAGTGGTATGTATATAAGACAAAATTTTTCAGTAGCAACACTTTTGCGTTCTAGATACTAAAATAAAGTTTTTCATAAAAATTATTTAAATTATATAATTCCTGAAGTATAAAATCTTTTAGTCTATATAAACATTATCTTCTTTATATTACTCTTAAAGTATTTTGAGAATAATCACCATTTTTCCACTTAAATGACTGACCACTAAAATTATTTAATGACGTCATGAAATTGCCGTATCTTGAACTTGTCAGTCCTTGACCTTGATGATGATAAAATCATCATCATGGTCAAGGGATGTTAAATTCATCGTCAATTTGTGGTTTTCAAAAATTACTTTTCTACTTTAAAATTGTTTTATAAAATTAGAAAATTGTTCAAACAAAAAAGTATAACTGCACATGTTAAAAATTGTTTTAAAAGTATATATTTATTTTATAATAGTAACTTGGGTGTACAAAATAAAAACATAATAATTATGAATTGTATGATTATTATAAATTAAGTGATAACAAAAATGACACGTTAAAATTATTTTTCCAATAGAAATTAAAAAAAATAAATGAAAATACAAATCATAAAATTTGACGATTGCAAGAATTAAAATACATTTTTATTTATTTTGAAAGTAAATTTTAAAACCTATTTATTTTCCTGATGTATTGACATTTATGACAAGTGAAGTCTTGTACAGAATTCAGATCGACCATTCATAAAATATGTAGTGAATTGAATCTCGACCACCAAAGTATTCAAACCCGTAAAAAAGCAACAACCTTTACTAGGATTTGAACCTCAGAACCTTCGACTTCGAAAATAAGCTGTTAAACAATGATTTGCGCCGACGAGTAAACAATTGACCAGCCCGGTGGGTTTAAAAAAGCTACTTAAAAAAGAAATGTATGACCTAAACTTAATGAACTAAACCTTTCTGTTGCGTTTAGCTGTTAAATTATTCAAATATCGGGTCTAATTAAGATGCAGTAAAACAGGCATTGAATGTTATTTTATAGCGTGATATTCTCGGAGTAAAAAAGAGAAAAACCGCAAAAGAAACTAATGATATTTAACGTAAATGTTATAACGTTAAAAATATAAACATTAAACACTTATTTGCTATAATGTCGACAATTTCCATACCAAAGATATATTGCAATTTCTTTATTAGCTACTGAAAAAAAGGTAAACTAATATTCTAACACTGACGGTTGTGGTAAATATTTATTTAAATATTTCTACTGTAAATATTTCTACTCAAATTCATATTTTAAAACGAGATTTAATCTACTGGGAAAAGGGATGTCTGAAACCATACTTCAAAATGTTATACAGCAAGTTATCCAATAAGATAATTAGTTACGATATATATTCGAACTTTTACCGTCCGATCACCAAGTATATATATCTTAATCTTGTCGGTCCCTCTTTATAAACGTATCGAGACTAATGACCACTCAGTCGGGTTGTGTTTGCGACCTGAATGTAAAATTTCTGTTTCAATTAGAACCTCTCGTGATTCTTTAGTAAAAACTGAAAAGAATTTTAAGATAGAAATATAAATTTCTGACGGTGTTGATATAATTTCGCGCTTTCGTTTCATTGTTTATTGATTTCCAAAGGAATTGATGCGAGTATACGTTTTAAATATTGTTTAATTTATTTTTATCCTATTATATATTTCCATGTTACACGTAAAATTATATAAAATTCGATATTCGTTATTGTTTTAATTTATTTCCAAAAATTAAAAAAAGTTTTAATAATTTTTCTCTTATTTAAGAAAACACTTATTTTATTTTCTTAAAACAAAATATATGTGATCTTTTAAAATCGTTTTAAAAGTTCACATAGTTCAGTTTAAGTTTGGTAAAAACGACTAAGGTTTTTAAAAATTAACTAAGTCTTATCAAGCTATTGGTACGCTTGTTTTTTTTGCGTGTATGTGTTTTAGTGTGTGCTTGCAAGCAGAAACGGCATCTAGAATGCGGTATATAAATTTCAGAGAGTTAAGTGGAAGAGCTAAATAGCAAGGGAGTGGAAGCGAGAGTAATTTGCACGTCATACATATTCGTGTTCTAAGAAAATTAATATAACTTCTTTCTTTTTTTTTCAGTTGTACCCATAAAGGAGAAGTCTACTGTAATATGTTCGACAAATTGTAATCATTCATGTACCGCCTCAACCTACTCCCAATGTATGGGCTCCTGTTAACATAAAATTCTCCGTCCTTTCATTGTATGAAATCTGCAATTGGTACGTACGTTCTTCTGCCATTGAATTCGTGTGTTATCGACCAACTTGCCTTTCTGATGAACGGTAAAAATTAAAAAAAAACACTATACGGGTTTGGGTTTTGTGACAGGTAAAACGACAGTAGATTTGTAAATATGAATTCGCATTTCCTAGAGACTAAATTTCATATTCTCAAGACTGCTAAGTATAATGCTGTTACTTTTAAAAGCACATAAAAATTAATCTGCTATTAAGTTAATGTATCGTGTACAAGAAACTATCAAAAAGTACTAAATCCATATAATTAGATAGTTTTTTATATTAAATTTTATAATATATGTATTTTAGTGTGTTATATATATATATATATATATTTTATGTGTGTGTGTATGTATGTATGTATATAATACAGAGTGTTTGTTTTAAAACGCAACCCAATTTAAAGAAAAATAATGTGCGTTATTTAATGCGATTAGTTATAAATATTACAATTATTTATGTAAAACAATATTGAGACCACATTTTATCATAAATGTTGAAAGTGTCCAGCCTTTTCATCAGTGCAAGCCTTTATCCTCTTTTTCATATTCTGCGCAACCTTTTTAATTGTACCTCTTCCAGTGTCTCGTAATTCTTGAGTTATGTTGGCTTTCAGTTCTTCAATGGTGTGTGGATTACTTTTTAATACACAACCATTTAGATATCCTTAGAGAAAAAAATCTGCAGGAGAATGATCAAATGATCTAGCTGGCAATAAGCCAGTCGATATTATTCTTTCACCAATTTATCTAAAGGTTCATTATTGTTCTTACCGTGTGACATTGTTGAAATCACGAATCTCTGTTATTTAATTCTAAATTTGCAATAAATTACGTTACAATTTATTGGTAAAAGTCTGCATTAAGAGTGTTTTCAAAGAATATGGAGCCAGTTATTCTTCGCCTGGATGTTGCACCACCAATTTTCTGTGGCTGTAGAGATCGTGAACGAATGATGTGAGGATTAGCGATCATTCAGATTATTAACGTAACCGATCAAACGAAACCAAGCCTCATCTGTAAAATAATACATTATCCGGCACTTTAATGCTCTTCCGAACAAACTGATTAAACCATTAACAGCAGTGAAGCCTAGCAGCATAATCAACTGGGTGTAATTCTATGATAACATGAATTCGGTATGGCTTTTAAGTTAAGTAGCCGGGTAGTTTTAAAGGCAATATACAGAGATATCCCTTTTTGTTGCGTAAGTTTTCGCAGTGATGTGTTAGGTGAGTTTAAAAAGCTTACTCTACAATCATCCAATGTTTCGTCATTTAGTACTAATCGTTTCCGGCTATGTCTTTTTGCAAATAGAACCGTTTATGGTTTTTTTTGCAAATAGAACCAGTCCTTCTGTATTTCTTTATGAAACGATGAATTGAAGATTTATTCTGTACCCGGGAACTGCAACTGAAAAGCTTCTTGTCGTTAAACAAAGGATTTAGTAAGTAAATAATATTCCACAATAAAAATCCTTTCTTCTGTGTTTAAAACATTTCTTCTTAATAAAAAAATACAGATAACCAAAAATAATCAACTGTTCACGAAAAAGAAATAGAAAATTTTATCAGCTGATTATAAAACATTAACAGTATCTAGTGCTGCCAATCTCTTTGTCCGAAATAATTATATTAACGTTTTTCTAAAAAGTATTTTTCTTGGGTTGCGTTTTAAAACAAACGGCCAGTATATACGAATATTAAATCGTAAATGGATTTGGTTTGCTTAAATGGATTTGTAACTACGGCCGAACAAACTTTTGGTATTCTTATTGGTTATCAAAATGGTGATGATTTCCTCTTTTGTGTTTGCTAATAACTTATTGTTGTCTGAATGCACCTCCAACTTAGTGTCTGATAAAATATTTGGTTTGTGATTCGATATGATATGATTAACGAGTTTTTGGGGGCGTTTTGTACTTTGATCGAATAAATTCAGTTGTATTCCGATTCGTAAGATTTATTCACGCCTTATAGTTGGTTAAAAACCAGTCCCCTGGTTTTTAACCAACCATATGATTGGTTGGAATTTACTGCTTTATAATTGTTCAGTTCCTTTGACTGCTGTGGTTGGTGTAAAATAGTATATTTTTGATTTGTCAATCTATTCGTACTGGTAATTGGTTAAGAAAATGCCGTATTCTGATCGGTTAACTGCAACTCTTAAGAGAATATTGTGGTTGTTTTTGGGAGTATTTTGTTATTTTACACGCCCTCTTCTTCATTCTTACTATTTAATAATTAATACATTTCATACAGAATCAAAATTATTCAAGGCAATAAATTTATTAATTTCATTCACTCGGCCAGATGTCTGTTAAGAACTGTTTAACAATAGAACGCCCCTCTTTACTACGGTACAAAATTACAGGGGAGTGTAATAGTTCCATCATTTCTATGGAAATGCAGCTAATTACACTATTATGTAAAGTTATAAAAAAATGTATAAATACAGTCAAAAAGCCGGCAATGAAATTTTTCGGCCACTCTAGTCAGGTTATGCCAGAAAATATAACTTGAAGCCAGCTGAAAATAATAAGTTTTAAAAAAAATCAAAGTAAAATTTTTGCAATTCAAGTACGCTCTATTTGTATTTTTATGATAAAATTATCCCTTCTTATTGAAAAACTAACCAAAATTATGAATTCTTTTTGTAGCGTACGAATGTGTTACAAAATATCAACCAGAATTGTTCAGTAAGCCAGTTTCAGTTTTTTTCTTTAATCACAATTTCAAAAAATAGGTTTTCAACTTTTTGAAAATTGGGGGCTTATGCATAAGGGGGGAATTGTTAAATGATTAAAATATTCATTAAAATTGACTTTAAATAAATTAAAATTGAAATCAAATATTTTTTTTCCCGATTTTTTTTTTTAAATTTGGGATCGCTTCTATAATGGGAGAATGGTATTAAGTTACTTTAGTGACTTTATTGTTTAAGAAATTACGTTTTAAGTATTAAAAATTTGAAATTTCGAAACTTGTTTTTTCATTTTGGGGCTCCCAAATTCAAGGGGAAGCATTTGAGTAAAAATTAATTTTAAAGAAAATAATCAATCCCTAAGTAGTAATAATAAATTTAAAAAAAGAACTTTTTAAAAATACCAAGATTCGACCATAATTCTAAATAAACAAAGTTGTAATTTTCTAGGAATGGGGTGAACATTTTGGCTAACGTTTTTCGAGAAATACTATGAGGTAAGGGCTATCAAAAAATTAAAGTGTTTTACATTTTAAACGCAATGGTATTTGGGTGATGGATTTAAACTTAAAGTAAGTTAAAAAAATTATTTTTTGTTACCATAGACCATTGGAGAGGATAGGAAAACGTTTTTATAGCGGTTTAAAGTCCAATTGTTAAGAAAATATAGATACAAAAAAATTCCCATTAACTTTTTTCTGTAGTTAGATATAGCTAAAAAAGTGGAAAATATATAGTCATTTTTTGGGGTGGGGGTGAATATTAAATAAAACGTTTTGATAATTTCTGTGATCTCGATAAAAAACTTCAGACTTTTATAAGAAACATTTTCTGCTAAAATACCCGAGTAATGATTTGAAATTTTATTTCGGCCAAAACACCCAAACTCTTTTTATAATATTTGCAAAAATTTAATACATTGTTTTCCCAGAAGGTAGTACCAAACTACGGCATTTGAAGAAAATCGGTCTACGGGGTCCAGAATTATAAGATCAAATATAGGGCAGTATACTTAAAAACATACGCACAAACGTCTGTCTGACAAAAATACATTTTCTGGACTTCGGAGCATCGGAATAAAACGTTTTTTGCCGATTATTTACAATTTATTTAAATCTATTTTTTATTTATTTATTTTTTTTTTTAATGTCTTAAAGCACAAAACTTATAAAAAGGTCAATTTTTTTAGGTTTTCTTTTTTACCGATCTATATACAGAGTGAGCAACATAAAACCAATCCATAATGAAACCACTAACCGACACTATTTATGAAAGACTCTTACATAACTAGCGCAACTAGTGGATGTATATGTTACTACTGATTGTTGCTGCCGTTTGTCAGGTGGTTACGTGTCAGTGCAGCATTCGTTTTGTTGCAGGGCAGTATTGTGAGTGCAGTGTAAAGTGCCTTATTTGTCTGTTAGTGTAAAATGCCTTATTCAATTCAGGAGAGGTTAGCTATAGTTGAGGCTTATATTCGTTCTGGATCGTTTGATGAATCACGTCAAGTATTCGTAGAAAAGTTTTTGAATGCCTATATCTCAGCGAAGAGTAGCATACACAATTTAGTTAAAAAATGACGTGCAACAGGTTCGGTTTAAAGTGTAAAACGAAATAGGCAACCTTCCGTTAGGACTCCACAGGTCATTGCCGATATTGAAAGGAGAATTACTGCCAGTCCAAAAAAAAATCATTGCGCAAGTTATCCCAACGATCTTGTAAAATTCTTCACGAATTAAAATGAAACTGCCTCGTCTGACATGAAATGCTACCTCGGGTCTATCTGTCCACCAACAATGTTTTCGAGAAGCCAGTTGCAATAATCAAGTCGTTTCAGTTTGTCTGTCTCCTTCACTTGTTGGACACTTGTAACCATATCGCGTTACAAGTGTCCAACAAGTGAAGGAGACAGACAAACTGAAACGACTTGATTATTGCAACTGGCTTCTCGAAAACATTGTTGGTGGACAGATAGACCGGAGGTAGCATTTCATGTCAGACGAGGCAGTTTCATTTATCCGGCCACGTTAATTAGCAGAACACCAGGTACTGGATGGCGAGGAATCCTCACGAGATATTCGAGCTTTCACTTCACGATGAGAAAATTGATGATCGATGTGCCGTTTCCCGTTCTCGTATAGCGGGACCAATATTTTTTGACCGGATTGTCAATACACAAGTTTACCTCACAATTTTCGAAGAATTGTATGCACAATTAACTGATAATGCAAAAGAATACAACTTCTTCCAACAAGACGTGGTAACGTGTTACACATCAAACGTTTTTTGAATCGCGTTCATGCAGCTTTCACAAATGAACGAGTTGTCAGCAGACGACAGTGGCCTCCACGTTCCCCAGAGTTGTCTACTTGCGATTTTGCCCTTTGGAGTTACTTAAAGAAGAGAACTTATGCATCTAATCCCCAAAATATTGATGAACGGAAGGTGAACATTCAACGAGAAATCACCGCAATTGACAACAACGTTTTGCGTCAGATGTCTCTCGATCAGTCGAGTACAAAAGTGCATCGATGCCCAGGGTGGATATTTTGAACAGCTTTTGTATCAATAAGGTAAATAAATGCAACGTTTAAATTACGTTTTATGTTTTTGTTATTTAATTTATCCGTATCATTCATAAAATTTCATTCCAACATAACCTACCGATTCTGCAGCGGTTACGTTGCGGGTTCAGTTTTATGTTGCTTACCCGTACTTTCCCTTTATAGCTACAGCCGGGAAAGTAAAAAAACGAACCATGAAAAGTATATCAAATTAATTTTTTACTGCATTCTAGATTTTTCAAAAGAAAAAATCCAGTTGTATTACTCTACAATCAACTAAATTTAAAGAACAAATTAAAAAATCAAAATCAAATGATTGTATAAAATCAAGAAAGATTGGTTAAAGAACGATACAATTTATTTAAATAAAATAAAAAAATTTACGTATTACTCATGCATTTTTTTATAAAAAAAACAATAAACTACTCTTTATTTATTAATCTTTCGTGTAGTAAACATATTAGATAAAAATTTAATGCATATTAGATAAATTATTTAATTAATAAAACATTGTCGTAAAAAAATAATAAAAAAAATTGACATTTATCTGAACGCAGTATAATTAGGGCCAATGATTATTATTTATTTATCATTTTTATAAAGAGTATCAAAATATGTTCCGTGCATCTGTAAGATAATTTAAACGTCAATAACAACCATTATTAACGATAAGTAAACATGAGCTAAAATATTAAATTAAATAATCATGCACTAAAATGAATGACCTTTGTTGCTATTACCAAAGATCTAATTAAAAATAATGAATTATAAATAGCCTATTAAGTTTTAATTACACTTACAAATTACTATAAAGTTTAAGGATATTGAAAAAAATCGATTGATTTCGCGTTTTGAGTTTTTACCTTTTTTTAAAAAAAATAAAATTACTAAATTAAATATCCGAGTCTTTCTTAAGGTTAATCAGAATTGCTTTATCTTAATCTAACTAATTTTTTTAATGTTCACTATACCGCGCTCTGAAAACAAGTTTGATCCTCTTACATACAGTTCGTTTTGTGACTGTTGTGTTGCGTAACTCGTTCGACCAATCGGCTATCGTAGTCTGTAACCTATGCTTAAATGGTATTTTTACATTAGATGTTGCAAGACGTCATTGTTGTCATCCATTCATGTGAATAATCTTTCTTCTTTATTACCTGATGGCATTAAATTTATATACTGGATGTATATTACATAAAAAGAAAATATCGGAAAAGAATTTTGTTTTTAAAATCACGATAAAGAGCGTTTTCTTGTTGGAGAATTATCGGTTCCGTGGATTGTCGAACACGACTACTAAGGTGTTTTAACGTCTGTATAAATTTTTTTTTCGTGGGCAAACAAGGAAGTGTCATTATCAGCGTCCGGACACAATTCTACTATTATATAGGAAACAATTTAACTTAATAACACCAAACTTAATAATTAAATATCAGTTATATAAAATTAATAAAATCAACAATTAGATCGAGCAGTATCATAATGAGAAATATTCCTCATACAGTACAGCATAGATGTAAAGTGCCTATGTCGTATGCTAAAGACGAAGTAAAAACATAATGAAATACAATATTAAAAATTACCATCTTGCATAAATAGACGAAACACATTATAGTAATAATCAAATATTAGAATATAGATGTACGGCCTTAAGAAGTAGTAAGATATTCGATAATTAAATATTTCGGATGTTAGCAACTAATTTAAATTTACGATGCAATGCCGCGTAACAGGCAGTTCATAAGGATGTAGCGAGCGTACTGTGAGCTAGCAATCACAGCGAACACAAACGGATGCATCGGTCAAGGTCGTGAAATGTCAGTGAGCGAGTCTAGTGCGCCCTATTCGCAAACGGCAAATAACCACCTCTCGACGGTATTCCTGTACGAAGATCTCCACAGTGTTCTTAACTGTACGACGTTTATTGTTGATAGTAGCATTCCATTCATTTTGGTACTCATCACAAACCACTCTCTTTAAGAAAAAGACTTCAGTTACAGAAATCGGTCAATCACTGTGGTTCTCCGTCAATATTCGCGTTACCACTTATGATGTATAAAATTATATTTCCCACCTATTCACATCACTTGGATCAATAGTTTCATCGCCGTAAATGGGTTTTAGACTTCGATGAATCTCATTAGCATTCGCTCTTTCCGCTGTTAAAAAATATTCAACCCTGCATGTTGTTGATGCGTTGACATTGTAGGAAGCGTATTTAACTCTATAATAATGGCTATCGATAGAGAATGAGTGGGCGTGGGTGAAATCGTTTTGGAATGTTAATAGTAAGGGAGTAAGTAATACCTATCGATATCGCTTGTTAATTTTACTTATGATCATCTAATTTTAGAAACGAACTGAACATGAATCAGTTAGGTTTCCGAGAAATGATAGTCGACTTAATGGTAGCAGCTTGTATGTATTGCATTGAAAACATATTAATTACGGACTCGGCATGAAATTGATCAGCGATAATTAATATGATTTGTTTATAAAATTAGAAACAGCTTTTTTCTCTAAGAATATTAAAATCTCATTCTTCTTTAATACATGTATTAGTATTTATATACCGTGATAATTAATACGTGATACGCTGCTAATCGATCTTTTATCCTACATTTTTATTTTTAATACTTTTTACAGTTTATTATCATGTAAGGAATATTTGTTTATTTTCTAGGTGCGATTATCTTAATACCGGTATATTTTGAAGCTTAATTTCTCTTAAAAAAAAATCTGATGTAGAAACCACATAACTTCCTTGTACGCCAATTAAATTACATATACACATTTAAAAAAAAATTAAAAGTACATAAAATTTTATTTCATTAATAACTTCTGATATTTTTTATTGTTATTATTGAATTATTATTTATTGTAAAAGATTTTTACAATCGGAGATTAATAATTATTAATAAATCAATATATTTAAATTAAAAAAGAGTTAAAAAAAGAGATGAAGTCGGATTTGAACCGATGTGCCTTCCTCTTGTAAGATTCAAATATTTCATTAATTAAAATCTTATTTGGCTATAACTCTGGAACCAGTCGTTGAAAATATCTCAATGAGGGCTTATTACTTCATTTAAGAAAAAGTCCAAAATCCAATTTTTTTTTATTTTGAGTTTTTTGGACCCTTTTGATTCAGTCGATTGCAATCAAAGGGGAGGTGTACAGCTAAATGTTACAACAGTCCTAAATCCAAAATTTCAACATCCTACGGCTAATCGTTTTTGAGTTATGCGAGATACATACGTACGCACGTATAGACGTCATGCCGAAACTAATCAAATTGGATTCAGTGATGGTCAAAATGGATATTTCCGTTGAAATCTGAAAACCGAAATTTATGCATGAAATTAGCAGAACTTAAACTGCTTTATAAGTAACCTTTTGTCATATTCCTTGTCCAGTTTGGTTAGTTTAGGACTAATGATATTTTTTTTAAGGAACAACTCAAACACTAGCCGTTTCAATCAGGAATAATTATTAAAAAAAAAATTGATTTATTCCTTTCATTAAGCTGATTAAGAAATTAAATGTAGTATTGAAAAATAAATCATTATTTTGTAAATGTAATGAAATTTTTAAATAAAAATTGTAATTAAATGTTCACGCAATGCAACCGATGTACAAATAATTATTTGTTAAATTCTTAGGGGTTTATTTCGTTTGAAAATGATGCATTTAATGAATTAACGTATGTTAGATTCGCATTAAAAATGGAATTAAGTGCTATGAAGCGGTGTGGATGTTAGAGAAGGATTTTAGAGAGGATGTTATGTCCACACCAAGAGTTTATGAGCAATATAATCGGTATTAAAAATGCTATGAGAATGTTGAAAACAATAAAAGTTCGGATGAACCTTTTCATCGACAACAGAAGAAAATATCGACAAAACAAAGGAGCTTTGATGAATAATCATGGAATCACTGTTAGCGAGGTTACTGAAGAAGTGAAAATCTCTTATCTCTTGGCTGTTATGACTTAAACACGTCATAACAGTTGACGAAAACTGGGTGTACGGTTATACTATTAAAACAAAGGTTCAATATTTAAGATGAAAGCTTTCTCAAGAATCGAGACAGAAAAAAGAACTCCAGTACTTCTCCGTACTGATTTTTTCGATTGAATTGGCGTAATCTATTATAAATTCTTACCACAACGTTGTACGGTCAACGATTAGCAATTTTCAGTTGTTCATATGAGGCAATCCGAAGAAATCGACCACAAATTCTTGTAAATAATTTTTGGGTTTTGTATCTCGATACCGTTCCAGCTCACATTTACTCGTAATTATTTAGCCAGATACAACATAGTATTGATGACGCAGATTCCGTATTCAGCAGACATGGCACCCTTCACTTTTTCTTGTTCCCAGTGATTAAAAGAACTTGACCAACGATTTGAGATTATATATGAAGTAAAGAAAAAAAATCACAGAGTGAACTTTAAGCTATGCGGAAAAACCTCCCACAAATGTTTTGAGAATTGGAAGAATAAGTGTATCCTTTTGTTGTTTCTCTGAGAAATTACTTTGATGGGGGGATTACTTTGTAAATTCTATTTTATAAAATTTAGAATTCTCGTAATTTACATGTCCCCGTTGAGGTTAAAATTAAAAGTAGACTCGTGAATATTTAACCCGTTAAATTTTTTATAAAATAAATGTTGGTGTTTACAGTTAAATCAGACAAACGTAAACTGTCAGAATAATTAATCTATCTATTCTATTACAAAAGAGGAAGAGGATTTTTGTTTGGAATAAACAAAAAAAAAACTACTCGATCAATCGCAACCAAATTTTTACCCGTGTTTCTTGGCATAACTGAGAAGGTTTTTAGATATACTTCATCTCGAAAAAAAAATTAATATATGTAGTACTGGGGATTTGCCGGTTGTGGCACAAACATTAATGAATTGATAATGAACTGTGAGTTTCTGTCACTGTATCAGCTGGGTTTGAACTGAATGATTCGAATCAAGCGAATGAATAATATTACAAAAATAATAGAATTAAATTTACGATAAATAAAATAGTATTAAATAAATTTTAAAAAAATTGCTGTTTAACAATAATGAGCTTCCAGTGGCGACTGCGTGTGAGGCTAGAGTGTTGAGGTATGCGGGCGCCTCGTGGGAGGCTAGACCAATAGACCATCAACCGGTAATAAACGGGGTGTCCTTGGGGCGCTTTTTTTAGTAGGTGCAATGGGTTTTTCTTACAATATATCTGCAAACAATCGTCCGATTTTCAAAATTCAAACGGGGTATTTATTTGTAGACTGAAGGCTAACTTCTGCACGCATCAGGTAACCCTCGATCTAACAGATCACGGTTATTCGGAGATGTATGTATACAAGTATATATAAAGTTTGTTTGTTATCGCATTTCGCGAGAACCACTAACCGATTACTTTCAAATTTGTAGGATATATTCTTGTTATCCCAGGGAAGGTTTTAAGCCACCGACCAGCTCCATTGAAGGTTAAGATATTAAAAATATTTATTATTTCTTCGTCCCCAAGGAGGGTGAAGTTGTGAATTAAGGAGATGTTTATTAAGATGATTGAATTAAGGAAAAAATAGACTAATCCCATTACTTAATTAATATGTTTCTACCACCACGACAAAGAAATAAGTTATGAATTTTTCTTCATCTACGGTGTGGGTACTTTAGTTACCATTATTTTATATTTCGTAATTTAGTTTCTTTTCCAGGTTTGTGTAAAGCCTGAATACTATGATTATTATTTATCAGTATTATTATCACAACCATGAGGATACCGTACAGTGCGGGGGTCCATGGAATGGAGCCCTCTGGGTACATGGAAATGACAACAGAAAGTAAGCTGTGCGGATGTCCAGGGCGCCAGTCCCCTTGGCAAATTGGGAATGGCAAGCGAGGCGAGCTCTATGGTCATGGGATAGGCTTAGACGGGCCGGATAGTAGTAATATAAAGAAAAAAGGTGCTAACAGTAAAACAATTAAATTTTTACATTAATGTTTTTTTCCTGAATTAATACCTACGTATAAATTTAGGTTTATATATTAAGTAAATCTTAATGACAGTGTAATTGTACAAGAAGAATTACTTAAATAACCAATAAATAAAAGTTACCTGAGGTTAAACATAATTTCTGTTTTGATTTAAACTTTTTTAATATATTATTTTGAAAAGAAAAATTAAAAAAATATTTTTAACGAAATAATTTAGTTTCTACATTCTGTTACTGTTGTTTTTTTTTTATTATTCGTTCAAATAAGTAGCGTAATAAATTTCTCATTTAGTACTTTTCCATTCTGATTAAATTCTATTATATTATGTATTATAAAGAATGATTGGTGAATTTGTTTTCAATCGCTGGATTTTGTATCGAGGACTGTGATTTGCCAAGGATCATCAGATTTTATTAAACACGTATACAAGTTCAATTTATATACGTATGTATATTTCAGTAGATGTTTTAAATTATTTTATTGTTTTTATGATTTGAAGTTGATGCGTGTCGTCCGACAAGATTTAGTCTTTTATTAAAACGTATTTATAATTTTCGTTCTGATTTATACAAAACTGTGTGTATAAATATTTTTTTATATATATAAAAAATAAATAAATAAAATAGTGTACGTTAACTTGTTTTATAACATGTGGTTGATTCTATTTTTTTTTTTTTTTGAGGTATTATTTAAGTAGTTTTAGATTTAGATTTTAAGGTTAAAATTAAATAAAGAACGATTTAATTTTTTAGTACATTTGTTTAAGGATGATTTTGTATATGTTGAAATGATTAATTTGTCTTTTATCTATTTAATCATTTATGTGATATTTTCGCTTTTTTATATTGTTTAATATTATATTAAATTAATCTAATATAAAAATAATATAATTAGAAAACCTAATTAGGTTCATTTAAAGAATTAAAAATGATTAATCAAACAAAATTCGTTTAAATAATTAGTAATTAAATAAGAGGTTTTTTTTTACATTGTTTTACTCAGGGTATTTTATGGATTTAGATGGGAAACAATTTTGTGGATTAAAAAAGTTTGAAATTAAATAAAAATTATTTAACTTATTTGTAAAAACAATTAAATTATACTTACCGTTATGAAAGTATTCTTAAAAATTATGTACAAAATATTTTTTATATTATTAATTTTATTCTGATATACAAAAAAATTAATATGTGGACTTTTTTTTCTTTATGAGATAAAATTTAGTGCGTGATAATAATATTTTTTTATAATTAATTTTAAATAATGAACTATCGTAATCCAGATAGTTATTACTTGTACATAATTATGGGCTTGTATACGATTACAACCTATTAAAAAAAAAATGATAGTACTTCTAATTTTTCTTTCGTTTTGAAAATAATGCAATTTTAGTTTTTCTTTTTTTATTCCAAATTATTTTTTTTCTTATTTTTATTTTTTTTGTTTAACCTCCGGATCCACCGTTAGGCATTGCTTTAGAGGATGAGATGAATGATTTGTAGCGTGTGTGAAAATGCCATGCCTGACCGGGATTCGAACCCGGGACCTCCGGATGAAAGGCCAAGACGCTACCACGCGCGCCACGGAAGCCGGCTATTCCAAATTATTAAATTATAATTTATTTACGGTACATAATTTAATCATTTTCATTAAATTTATTGCCCTACTAACTTAATAATAATTTTTATGAATTTTTTAACCTTTAATTATTTTCATATGCTTAAATATTGAATTCCTGTAAGAATAGTTTCTTTAGTACAGTATAACAAATTTTAATCCTGTATTGAAATTTATTTTTAACTTTTAAATCGTATTTATTATCTTTGTTTTAGTAATAAAATACCGATAATTAATAGAATTTTAGTAATAAATTATAGCATTTTTTGTCAATAAAATTTTAAATAATTTATTTAACACGCGCGCGCACACACACACACACACCTATACACATACAGACACAATTACAAAAACTATGTAATGTTTTTTTATACAGTGTAAGATGAACTATCGAATGTTCTGTAGGTATTAAACCGTTCTTATTACCGAAAGAGAACCTTCGGTCATAATATCAAAGAATGTTTTGTTAGAAAATTGTTTAAAGATTTTTTCTTCATATTTTCTAAACCTTTAAATCTTTTACTAAAATTTATCCACAGCATATAAATCACAAAAAGATATTCTCTTAAGATGGAATAAGGAACGAACTCCCTCGTTTGAAATAAAAAAGCTTCTTTATTTAAAATACTATTATTTTCATCGGTGTAAAATCTTTTCTTAAAATTCATCTTTAGCAAGTAAAATTAAATTAGATTTTTATCAAAAGTGGAGTATTTAACATTTTTTAAAACCAATTTTTATTTACATTTTTTTTAAAATTCTTATTTTTTATTGCAGTTTAGCTCTCTCTTTACCCATCAATTTCTCCTCTCTTTTTCATCCCTCTAAAACCTAATATTGTGGATTTGTCTAAAATAATGAAAGAATTTAATTTATTTTTGGTATCATATGTGATTATTTATTAACTACAACGAATGAGCCATTTGACATGTGCACATATTATCTGGCTATACCCTATTAATATTTAATGTAATAAATATTAAATTTCCTTTTAAATATTGATTCAAAATCTTTATGAAAAGGAGAAACCTAAGTAGAAAGTGTTTAACAGTATTTTTTGTTTTTAAAAGTTCTAATAATTGTTTATCTTTACCGTTATACTACAGATATTTTGATAGAACCGTCCAAATACCCAATGTTTTGGGTATTTGGACGGTACGTATTTTAGGTTACTTATAATGAAGATCTTTGAACATTATTAGATGTTGCTTTAAAATCGAAAAAAATACTACGATCACTTGATTATCCGCCCTAAGTATGATCTCTTGTATGTTTTTTTTCGTTTTTTAGCTAAATATTTGATTTCTTAATAGCTTTTATTTAATTTCGTCTTGATAATTTTAAATTTTTTCTGACCTCTCTTTTTTGTACTTTCACCTGATTTTTTAATCATTATTTTCATCGATCCCTGTTTTTTCATTATATGGAGTGATTCACGAAGAATGTTACAAACTTCGGGACATGTTCTACTGGTGAAAAATAAATTAGACGTGAAAAGTAACTTTGTTAAACGAGTAATAAACACAATAGTTTAAAAAAAAAAATTTATAGAATTTGATTTTGAATAAAATGGAATGACTAAAGTCCACAGAAGCTAAATATTAATTGTTTATTACCCACCCAACAAAGTTATTTTACACTAAACATAAAATAATGTTTATCGATTCCTAATCTTTTGTCTGTTACTCAAATTACTTGAAAACTACTGAAAATACAGTTCTGGGACTTCAATTTTTCAAATCGTAATTCATATAAAACCACTAAATTTATCCCTTAATGTGAATCGTAAGAATTACAGTCTGGTTTAATTTTACTGAAAGTGCAGAATTCAGGGCGAAATCTTTCGCCAACCGACAATCGCTAACGAAGCGTTACCGAACCTATGTTTTTATGAACTTTCTTCTTTGTTTTCACCAATATATCAGGTCCTGAAAGTTTGTTACATTCTTTGTGAATCATTCTGTACTTGCAAAAAAAAAAAAACGCTTCGCTAATCATCTTAGCTAATACTTTATGATTGTCCTCGCCTATTTTTGGCGTTTTTTGAAAAACATTTCAATTTGCTATTTTTTATTTCCGAAGGCCGATGTCAACGAAAAACTACTTAATTTGTTTCCTTTTAATTTTTTGAGTTAATTGATCGATTTTAGAGCGAATTTTTTTGGAAATGATTTGTTATTCTTTAAAGGGTTTTTTTAGCTGTTTTAATATCCCAAAATTATTTTCAATTTATTTTTCACGTGTTTTGAATCTTGATAAAAAATTCTTGTGTGAACTTTGCCTGTGGCATCAATGATGACGTTACTAACAAACATTACATTTTTGGCGCATGTGTTAACCTAACTTATATTAACATTTATATCATTGGGTAATTAAAATTTACAATTTTACTTACTAATCAAAATAGTTATTTTTAAAAATAAAAGACTTTTGTTATTTTCGTTTTAATAAGCCGAGTAAGAAAGATTGAATAATAATAATAATAATAATAATAATGAAAAATAACTATTATTTCGTCGTGGGTGAATTGATATTTGTAATTAAATATTTTGCGCCAGAGCGGGCAATGTACAAAAATCGATTAGCCGGCCTATTATCTCAGTTAACAATATAATCTACCCTATTATTATAATGTATTACAGTTGTTCTTTTGTTATGCAATAGTACAATCATTTTTTCTTTGAAATTGCACTTCACTCCCTCGTAATAATGACGACATTTAATTATTGCTTTTTCTGATTAAAAGGTTTACTGGCGTATTAACCTTACTGGTTGTAGGCAAGATATCTAAATGAAACACCTTTCATAAACTGAATTGACATTCCTATGAATACTATGCCAGGGTTACTAAAGAAGTGAGGAATGAAGTGGTTTACTAATGCCGAATTAGTGATGTGTCCTAGCATTATTTACAGGTAATATTCTGCTCTACCCGTGACACCTACACTCTGTTCATCAAAGGACTGGACATATAAACGAACGTATTATATTTTTTGAATTTCGTTAAAACCATTTTTGACTGAAACACCTTGAAAAATTACTAATAAATAGAAAATTGTTGGTCTAAAAACTCTTAAACTTGTTGAGGACAATAAGTAAAAGTTAATTAATAAGGAATACTTTTAAAACTATTTTCGACCGTTTCACATGAATATAATATGAGTATTAGTAAAAATAGGTAACTTTCTTTAGCTATTTGAAAATCAGTAATGAAATGAAGTTGTAGACGTTGACTGATGAAATGTTATTCAGAATAAAATAACTTCAACCGCGACTTATATAAATTTCATCTGGTGAAGCAATTAAGATTCAAACTCATTGGAAAAGGTATGGCAAATAAAATTCTTGTGTATAGTAAATGAAATCAGTGCGTTCCCTTATCTAAAAATTGGATTTTGAATTATTTAAAACCCGGATATTTTTTTTTTAATTTCTCTGTAACAGATGAAGATATCAACTTGATTTTTGGTGTGTGTAATCTTCATGCGAATATGTAAGAAATTTCTAGATTTTTCAAAATTTGATCTTGAAGGGGTTGAAGAAAGGTAAAAACGATTTGAAAAATTATTGAAAATTTCCCCTGGTTCAGACTAAACTAAACGAGATTTTCACTAATTGTTGCTTGGAAATACTCTTCAGATAAATATCTAAAAACCACTTTCGAGGTTTTTTGAATTTCGATTTTTTAAGGGGTGCAACGGTGTACGGCTCGGCGGCTCAACCAACAAAATCGCTGCTACTGTACGTGCGACGCGATTGGCTGCACCTGCCTCCGGTTACTTGACTAAAAAACGTAAGATAAAAAAATGTACCGCGACGGAGCGATACTAACACACACACAAACACACACACACACACACACACACACACACACACACACATATATATATATATATATATATATATGGCATTAAAATTAAAAATGGTAGAAAGGTAGTTTTCGTCCTTTGCTAATTTTTGACTATTAATAGTGTTCTAGAAAATCGAGCTTTAGTACGATGAAAGTACTTATTAAGTTACTTAAAATTCCGAATGAGATATTCGAAATGTTTTCTAAACAGTTTTTGCCTCATATTTCGAAAACCTGTGGACTAAAACAGTTGAAATTTGGCAGAGTATTTAGGTAGATAGAGTGATTCAAAACTATATGGAAATCTCTTGAGAGCTGATTCTATAGTTAAAACTAGGAAAAAAAGTTCACGTAAACATAGGCTCGAAAACACTTCGTTAGCGAGTTGCGGCTAGCGAAAGATTTCGCCTGGATTTCGGTTCCCCCGGGGAAATGAAAACTTCCTGAAATTCTGGCAAGGTAGATTAAGGGGCGAATTTAGTTGTTTCTTATGGTTTTTGACCTGAAAATATTTTTAAAATGTGTCGCAGAACTGTACCTCCTTTAGTTTTAAAGATATCTGACGTAAAAGACAACAATTGGTGGTAAAAGATAACACGTTTTTGGGTTTAATCTACGAAAACTTTGTTAAATGGTTTATTAAGTTGTTTTATTTTGCAACTGGAAATATAGAAAATCTAATTCTGAAAAGATTCATGTAAATTACTTACGAAAAAATTGAATGCAGGATATTGAAATTTAACTTTATTAAAAAACAAAACAGACTGAATTGTGAAAAAAAAAATTAACAAGAAATAACTAATTTTGTCCATAGGTTGGAAACAGCTTTTAATATAAAATGTAATTTAACTTTGAAAACAATGGAAAAATGAAATTAAAAATTAGTGAAAGCGTTATTAATTACCTTCAAAGTGGCCCACGTTTTGTTCAATACATGATTTTGCTCGACGAATCCATTCTTTTCTAGCGCGTCTCATAACGTTAGGAGTATTCTTAATAGTTTCTGCAGCTTCTATTATGCGATTCCTTAGTTCCTCTTGTGTGTTAATCCCTTCTAAATAAACAGTTGACTTCATACAACTCCATAGAAAAACGTCTGGTGGCGTTAAGGTCGGGAGATCGTGGTGGCCATTTCACCGGTCTGTTTCGTCCAATCCATTGTCTACCGTATGTATTACTTAAATGATCCTTTACATTATTAAAAAAATGAGAAGTTGTCACGTCGTATGAACCGCATCTCTAACCTGTTTTATAAAAAATATTTTCCAAGACGGTGAGAAGGTTTGTTTCCAAAAAGTTTAAGTGCGCTTCTCCTGTAAGCCTCCTTGGTAAGAAAAATGGACCGATCAAATTATCACCTAGTACACCAAACCGTACATTATAAGTAATAAGTCTTGTACCCCGTGTTACATGGAACGGGTACAACTGTGCCTCATGAAGTGCCCGCCATACGCTGGATTGTGAAATATTTAAATATCGTGATGCTAGTCTAGTGCTTGTAGTTCGCGATAATTGTACAGCATTTATTATTATTTGTTCGTTGATTTGGTGTCTCGCGCTTTGTTAACCAGTATCTTCTTGTTTTGGTTTAAAGCTGCCGGTTTCTTAGGAGTAGTGTGGTTAATTGAAATCCAACCACCAAAGAACACCGGTACCCACGATCTAGTATTCAAATCCGAATAAAAGTAACTGCCTTCACTAGGATTGGAAGTTTAGAACTTACGACTTCGAAACAGCTGATTTGCGATAACAAGGCAACCACTAGACCAGCCCGGTGAGTTGTCTATATTTCTAATAGTGGGGGGGGGGGATTTTTGTCTACATATCTAACTGAAAAAAAAAAATACAACTTAATCAACCATTTAGTAAAGTTTTCTTACGTTAAACCCAAAAACGTGTTATTTTTTACCCCCAATTTTTGTGTTTTACGTCGGATAAAGAGTAAAGGGGGTATCTGGGAGACATTTTAAAAGTATTTTCAGGTCGAAAACCATAAGAAACAACTAAATTCGGCCTTTAATTTACCTTTCCAGAATTTCAGGAAGTCTACATTTCCCCGGGGGAACCGAAATACGGGCGAAATCTTTCCCTAGTCGTAACTCGCTAACGAAGCGTTTTCGGGCCTGCGTTTGTATGAACTTTTGTTCCTATTTTTAGCTATAAGGTCAGATCCGAGAGATTGCCGTATACTTTTGAATCATTCGGTATATACTGTAAACAGATTATTCCAAATTGCACGGCAATCTCTGATTCATTTCCTATTGTAATATTGTCAATGTTATTAAATTTTTGTGGTTTATAATTATTAATTTCATTAATAAAATTATTCCGGTTAAGATCTTGATTAATTATTTAATTTTATTCGGGAAGAAATGAAAACGGGTTCTTTAATCTAGACTGGCTCACTTCAAGAATGTTTGTCATAACCTTGTTATTTACGAACGGATTTGATTTAGTAAGATATCATTTTGTTTGCCATAAAACACTTAACATTTTTGTAATAACGTATTTAAATAAACCAGTGGTTGCAAATAAGAAAAATAATTAAAAAAATTTCGTGGCCGCCATTTTGAAATGGATTGAGAGATCAGGTTCCTTATTTTTACACATGTAAACCTCTAGGTACCCTAGCAGTATAAAATATACTTTTTAACATAATTTTTATGTTAAAAATACAAAATGGCGGATAGCCGGTAAACTAAGCATTTTTGTACATATATTGAGATGAAGATTTTTCTTTATTTCAATGCGGGGGACTTTCCTGAAATTTTGAAGCTGTTTTTAGAAATATCCTACATATTTTACAATCTCATTTTCACTGTTCGCAAAATTTACATTTTCGATCCACTTTCCACGTAATGGAAAGGATACTGTACTTAATACTACTTTTTAATTCAGTCACCATGTAGTTTAAAAACAATTCGGCCCCGATTTTAAATTATTTTACTAAAGATAACTCGTGTGTTGACACTCGTCACTCGCTGACACACATCTCGAATCTTTAACTGATGACCCTCATGCTAGTAAAAAATACATAATTCACACTGTTGACTACCCTCATTGTGACCGTTTAAGATAAGATGTAAAGTCAAAATTATTTAAAAATAGCAAAAAGTATAATTTTTTAAAACTTTTTTTTTAAGAGGAGGATGTTTCGAATTAAATAGATTTGCATTTATTTTTTTTTCAATAAGTTAAATCTTATTCTTTTCACCGATAGGATCGATATCGATGATTTTTTAAAATTTATTCTAGAGAGGAGGTTGTATTGTGTGTGATTCGCTGTGTAAATGGTTTTTTTGTATAAAAAGTGGAGGTTTTTTAAATGTAACAATACCATTGTGTTCGTAAATTTAAGAAGATTTAAATGCGTTTTCAATTTTCATCGATCGTATTTCAACATAAATAGTATATAGTTGATTCCGGTTAATAGGAGCAGCGATTTAATTGGGGCATTTTTGTTAAAACAGAAACATATTGGTATAATTCGTGTAAAATTACGCCGGTTTAACGGCCCAAAATTCCGCTTATAAGGCTCATTAGCTCGTTCGTTTCTTTCTTTTACTTCTAAAATGTCACAATTTTATTAGTAATTTAAATCGTTTGACTGTTGTTGAATGTTGTATTGAGGGAGGTAACGTCCTTCCATCACCGGTCTGCACAGTAATAGTGCGTGGCGACACAGATGACATTATGCAGTTATGACGAAGCAAATGTTTTTATTTTCTTCATTGCGAGCCGTTGTTCATTGTGTGTGGTGCTTTTGTTATCGTTTTTCCGTAATTATTTTTAATCGCTTTTGCTTATCTTTTTACTTTCGTTAATCATTTAATTTTTTTAATCGTTTTTATTTTTTTACTTTGAAGTGTTTAGTAATTTATCCGATTCTTCACCATGCCGCGTAAAGACGTGACGTTGGCAGATAGAATTGATTTGCTAAACAAAATAAAAATTTATCTACCACACACTGGTCAGCGTAAACTTACAGAACTATTGGGAGCATCAAAAACTACAATAGCTCGGATTTTACAGCAAGAAGAACGCTTCGCGGTGAATGGTTTAATAAACGTGAAGGAGAGGGAGCTTCTTAAAAATGAAAACGTGAAGGAAAGGACCCGCTCGTTGAGAAAGCTTTAAACGAATGGTTTTCTACCGTTACTAGTCGAGGAGTAAGTGTCCTATGCTAAAACAAAAAGCAGAAGAGCTTGCAAAAAACTGGGACATTGTGATTTCAAAGCGACAGTTGTCACGTTGGAAATGAGACGTGAAATAAAATTTAAAAATCTTACGGTGAAAAGGCAAGCGCCGATACTGACAGTGCCGAATCATAGAAGAGTTCTAAACTTCCTGAAATAATGAAGAAATATTCACCCGATGACGTCTATAACGCAGACGAAACGGGCCTGTTTTATCGCGCTACGCCGGACGGGTCTGTGTTACAATGATATCGCGTTATCTGACTCAAAAAAGTAATGGATCGAATTACTGTGCTTTGTAACACGAATACGTCTGGTAGTGACAAATTAAAACTTCTTGTTATTGGTAAAGCAGGTAAACCGCTATGTTTTAAGCGGGTTAATATGGAGAGTTTACCTGTGCACTATTATTCCAATAAAAAACCCTGGATGACGAGTCTAATTTTTCGTGATTGGCTGAGCGCTTAGGACAACGAGTTACAGAAAAAAATCAAGAAAAATTTGCCTGTTTATTGATAACTGTGCTGCCCATCTTAATGTAGATTTACGAAACATTCAAATCGAGATTATGCCACCAAATACAAGAAGTTTAATTCAACCGTTTGACATTGGGAATGTAAAAAACGTTTAATTTATTTACCGAAGGAAATTAATAAGTTACATTTTACAAGAAATCGAAGGTAATACGTTGACTTCCTCGGCTACGGCTAAAGATGTTAGTGCATATGTAAATTTATTGCAGACAATTCAGTTCGTAGCCGATAGTTGGGATGAAGTGAAAAGTAGCACTATCAGAAACGCGCTTTGCCAAAAATGGTTTAAAGGTGAATGCCGACGATGATACTAAACGATCGATGCTGATAATAACGATTACGTTTTTTGCAGCACCAGGTTCAGCATTTTGAAGAGTTTTCAAATATAGACGAAAGATACAATTCTACGATGAGAATGAAACCGGGGATGAAGAAATAAAAACATTACTGGTACACAACAACTGGACGGGATTGAAGAAAATGAAGACGAACCCGATTTCAAACGCGTATCTACGCAAGATCCAAAAAAAATTCATTGACAGACTTCAGCAGTATTTTATACAAGAAGGAAGCCCTCTAAAAGAACTACGATTCTGTGCGAAATTTGTAGAACGCCAATTATTGAAAAGGAGACGACAAAGCAAAATAGAAGATTTTTTCAAAAAGTTTAAACAAGAGACATTAAAGTATTTTTTTATTTTACTGATCATTATTGTATTTTGTACTTCTCTTTTGTTTATCAGTTGTTTTGTTTTTTTATTTTTTAGTTATGCAAGATTACAAAAACTCTTCAGTAATGCAATCTACCAGAACAGTAGTTCTTTTTTAATGTAATAGGCCTGTTTTTATATGTAGCTATATAATATAAAAGGATAGTAATTAATGTAATTGTATTTTATTAGACACGTATTGTACGGTACAGCATTTCAATTTTTATTATTTTGTAATTTATAATATTGTTTGTGTAATTTTAATATTAGAAATAAAATTCTGAATAGTAAATCGCTAATTCGAGTTTAATAATTAGAATACATCCGTATACCGTATTTGTGCATAGCTCTTGATTTTTTATTAATATCGCTTAATAGGGCCATTTAGCCCCAGTTCCGAAGTGGTCCGATTATCAGGAATCTACTGTATATCTGATTCAGGACATCAAAATGAAAATAGTTCATGGAAATATCTATCTTACTTCATTTTCCCAGTGTTCGCTATATTCTTAAAAAAAATATTTATATATATCGATATATCTTAAGAACGGATTGAGATATTTTAATGAAATTTGGTGTATCATGTACCCAATTGCATCTTCAATAAAATAAATAATAACGAAAATTATAGCTTTGAAAAATTTCAAAATGGCGGCCATTTAAATTTTGTTTGTTGCTCCATAAATATTTGTTTTATGGAACGATGTTTTATTAGATAACACATTAAACCTTTTCTTTTAAACAAAATGATATGTGCAGTTGATAAACAGCTGAAATATGGCTAAAATTGTTAAAAGGATCCTAAAAATTATGCAACCTGACAGTTTTGTTTCTGTTTTCACGCACAATATTTTTATATAAATATCTCTGTTACATATAATAAAATGATAATTAAGGTCGTCCCTGTGCGCGCATTACGCAAAAACTACTGAACAGATTTTAATAAAACTTAGCAGATTTATACCTTCAAGGCTTGGTCATTATTTCCTATTAGAATTATCACAATATTCGTAATGGGGGTTAAGATATTAAAGATACTCATTAAAGAAAAAAATGAATCCTTTAGTTCATTATATTTCTCTTTCCGTAGTAGAAGAAAAAGTTCTCTGAGTATTATTATATGAGTATTATAAAATTGTTATTGTAATTGGCTTAAATTAGCACATTTAGCGAACTTTTATAAATTTTTATTGTTTATTTTGGCTGTTTATATTGGATTGTCAAAAGTTAAAAAATATGCCTTCAAGAAAGAGAAGTAACCTTTCTAATTATTCAAACACTGCTAAAATAATAAAAATATCTAGGTCCTCTGAAACAGTGCATGATTGTCGGTTTGCTGTTGACCGAGAGCGCTACGCCCAGACTCGAACTGCAATAAATTTGCAATGCGAATTATAATTAAATTCCTGACGAGTTGATACTGAGTTCTGAAACTGAGTTCATGTAGAGCTACCGTGGTCAAATAAGGATAAAAATGGTTTTAGCTTTAATGTACTGATTAAATGCGCCGATCATGAACATAATGGTGCCACGACAGAGTGTGTTGGTATTGTCACGCTCGGAAATGGAAAGGGGAATCAAAAGTGATATGTTGTGCGTCAGGAAAGGTTCATTTACCTCCAATTCAAGACCACTTAAAGTACTTTGAAGCACTGTTGAATAGAGACCGTCCTAAATGAAAATATTTCTTTAACAATATAATAGCCTACAACAGCGCCTCTGAAATGACTTCATTTGGAGATTGTATCAGTATTATTCTCCCAACAATAAGGATAACGAACACAGAGGGGGTCTAGGGGGCGGAGCCCTGACCGGCTAGTAATAAATAGATAAATAAAAAAAAATATTTTGCCTTAAAGGAATTTTATTTAAATTTATTATTTAATTTTTTCTTCGTACTAGGCGAGTGGGATCTAGCAGGTTTGGTTTTTGCGACCCGATGCCTTTCCTAGTAGCGTTTATTTATTATATAAATGTTAAATGGAAATCTTTAGCTTAATGAAAAACGCCGTTATTAACCGATATTCGAATTCGGAATCTGCGTTCAAAAGACAAGGGGTAATTATCATTTAGCAATGATAATTTGTATTAAATATACGAAGTATATTAGTTTTATTTGTAATAAATATACGAACATATTTTTTCTATTTTATATTAATTCTTTTTTATTACCCTTTCTTTTTATTTTATTTATTCAGTTATTAAGAGAAAGAAACGATATAAAGGTTCCAGGATGTAAGAATTTAACTTAAATCCTGAACATATAGAAAAGTCTGTACTTTATAGTCATATTTCTCTAAATTACGTCAACACATCAATTTAAAATTGTTTTTATTATAAATGAAGAGGAAGATCATACATTATTTTTGACGATAACATTCTCTTACCAAGAAATGTTTGTAGGGATTTCACATAATCACATGATACTAAAATATAATAAAGATTGCGTTTTTCTTATCTTTTCTGTATTGTTAAGTAGATAATACTGCTAACTGATTGAATATTATTTCCGTTGGAGTTTAAGGGAAACTAATTGTCAGATTTTTATAAAATATATATAACGTTTTAATCGGACCACATTTTCGTTATCAGAAATTATAATGATTTTTATTAAAAATACTGTGCAGTAAATTAAATTCATAAAAATAAAATTTAGTTTATTATTTATTATTATTTTTTTAATTTTCTGAAGTCACCCGTTGAATTTCCCTCTTTAGCTCAGGAATTGTTTGTGGAGAGTTTTCATAAAGCTTTGACTTAAAAAATTCCCCCAAAGAATGTAATCAAACGGCGACAGATCGCATGCTCTTGATGGCCGCGTTTGATCGGCGTGATTTGTAATTACGCAATCTGAAAATTACAACAGCGCCTTTAAAGTGATTGATGGAAATTTTATCAGTATTATTCTTACAACCATGAGGATAAAGAACGCAGCGGAGCCAAATAGCTGACCGGTTAGTATATAGAAGCAAAATATGAAGTTATTCAAAGTACTTTCATATTACGAGAGATAAAAATTAAAAAACACGATTGCCAAAAACAAAACATTGCTCTTTAATATATGATAATTACTAATATTGTGTAATTAAACTGCGTGCGGGTGACAATTTTGTACGAGTATATAGTATTTTAATGCAGTATAATTTTTTTTTCAAATTTTAAAATTTATTTAAACATATCACATATATATGTATATTTATTTATTTATGTAGCCTATGGCATTCTCGGAAACGTAAGGATTCCAACGCCGGTTATACACCTAAATCGGTTCAGCCGTTGAACTGCTACGATAGAACATACATACATATGTACACCCTAAATGCATTACAATTCTTTTTAGACAGTCGTGTAAAAAGTCAAGAAAATTAGTTAAAATTATAGTTAAAAAAAAACATATTCCTGGATTATTTAATTCAGAATAATTTGTATCCATTTATTTTTTATTTCCTTGTACGAAGTAAAGGAAGTATTGTGATCGCGAAAAATCACGGTTTTCAGATTTCAATGGAAATATCCATTTTGGCCATCCCTGAATCCATTTTGACTAGTTTCGACGTGATGAACTTACGTATCTCGCATAAATAAAAAACTATTAGCCGTAGGATGTTGAAATTTTGGTTTAGGACTGTTGTAACATCTAATTGTGCACCTCTCCTTTTCATTGCAATCGATTGAACCAAAAGTGTCCAAAAATGCCCAAAATTGAAAAAGATTTGGATTTTTGACTTTTTCGTAACTGCTGTAATAAGCCTTTATTGAGAGCTTTTCAATTATATATCATGTGGTACTTATTTTTATTTGTTCCAGAGTTATAGCCAAATAAAATCTTTAATTAATGAAATATTTGGATCTTACAAGTGGAAGGCATATCGGTTCAAATCCGACTTCATCTCCATTTTTTAAACCTTTTTTTTAAATTAAAATATTTTGATTTATTAATTATTAACCCTGATTGCAAAAAAAAATATAATAAATAATAATTCAATAACAATAAAAAAATACGAAAAAATATCAGAAGTTAATATTGAAGTAAAATTTTATGTACTTTTCATTAAAAAAAAAATGTGTATATGTAATTTAATAGGCGTACAAGAAAGTCATTGGTGTCTACATCAGATTTTTTATTTTTATCAAGGCATATGTTTCTTGTATTTATATAATAATCTTGGTTTAAAAAAAAAAAACTTTTCTGTTCCCCTTTAAATTTCAACTTTTTGAAATCTGCTCTAAAGTAAGGATAGATCAAATTTTGGTAATTGTTTTTAATCTGTTTGTTTTGGTAATTATTTTTACTCGTAAAGCAAAAATATAAAGATATAAATAGAAATATATAGTTATTCTTTTTTTAATTTATTTATGTTTTTGAAGTAATTCAATCAAAATGGAATTTTTAATATTATATAACAGTTTAATTTTTAATTGATTTTTTTTTTCAAATCGTTCAATTAACTATTCATTTTCGGATTCTACGTATTAAAGTGAACAAAAAATATATTAAAATATATAAAAATACAGATCGGATTGAGGAATAGTTATATTATATTTGGTACACATGCTTATAACGATCTCTAATAAATAAAAAAATTATTGTTAAAGTACTTTTACAAATTTCAAAATTGTGGCCCCGTCAATTTTTTAATTTTTTTATATCTCTGTAATCATTTTTATCAAAATACATTTTATTATGCTTTTAATTGTTATTAAAATGATTCCTTAGTTTTGAAAATCGGTTGCAAAATAACCAAATAATTTTGTGCGTTTGTATAAACGTATATTATTTTTTAGAGCTCTACTATTGACCACGCCAATATCATTTTTCTTTTCCATATTTCCTTCATTTTCTCGGTGTGCAGCCATTTTTCTTGTGTAAATTCCCTTCTGGCATTATTTCTTCCTTCATCCACAAGAACATTATAAACTAGTTCTGTAGTTTTTATTCTATCCAGACAATTCTTGTCTTTTATCCTTAGATTTTAAAATTCCTCTTTCATTTTCTTTATGTATCCTATTTGTCTTTTTAATTTTAAACGTTTTTCAAAATTTTGATTAGTCATTCTTTTTGGATTCATTCGGATTATGTATCTGAGAAATTTTAATATATATATATATATTTTATATAATTACCGTTTTCAAATCTTCTGGGATTTATACATTTCCTTATTTGATTGATTTATTTCGATAAAATAAATTTATTTTATCGACGATAGATTTCAGTAACAAAATGAAATTGTATATGTCAACAGAAACGCGATTTAATAATAATAAAATGGGACCACACTCGATTTGTTTAAACATATCATTATATATATAACACGACTAGCAAATAAATTATTAATTGCTGATTATATTATGTAGTATTATTACACACATATATACACATAATATTAAGTTAGTATTATTACTTGATATTAAGCGTTTAGTTAACAGTACTGTTTATGGATATAGATAAACCCTGTTATTTATTATAATGGTGATAAATAAGTGAAAAATAAAATTTTTTATTTTTAATATACTACGCGAAATGCTTAATAAGATTCTTTTAAAATCACGCTGTTAGGGTGTTGTTACATTTTTTCTCTGGTTATAGTCCAAAGGATTATTGACCATTTAACAGGTTATCGACTTAAATTCTGATAATAAACAAAAAATATACATATTTAGTTAAATCATTTCTTTTAAAACCGTAAAAACATTTTAAAGATAAGAATTATTACAATATATTTTAAAGATATAAATATCAATTTTTTTTTCAGGGAATTAAGGAAGGTTATGTCAGAAATGTAACTCATTATGTATACCATATAATAAATACATGTAGTTATTATTTTAAATATATAATCGAAAAATGTTTATCTTTTCATGACCGTATCAAAAAGAATATTTGTGATAAAATATATAATGAAATTTCATTGCAAATAGGAACTCTCCTAATATGGCTTAACATTTAGGCCTAATTATTATTATCATCATGTTTTGTTAAGTTTTTATCAATTCATTTACGTAATGAGTGTTATTAATTTATTATATTAATAAATGCGGCGTTACATATTATCTAAAACTAGTTTTAATGCCGTCTTTGATAGGCAGGCGTAATTATTTTTAATTTTTTTTTGTCGTGTCAGATTTTGATGTATCTCAAATTTAAAAATTTAGTTTATGAATTTCTTAGTTATTATTGCCTAAAATTTTATTATCTGTCATACACTGACCGAATTTTTTTCGATTTTTTTGAGGTCTATCGAGTAAAAAAAAAAATGGTTATAAAATTCTGTTCGTAGGAATGTTTCTGGAGCTTCTAATAGATTTATGTTTTACCAAAGACTGATTTAACCTGCAGTCATTAAATATGGTACGGTATACCTATATTTGAAAGAATAATAATATTATTTTTTTAATTGAAAAATCTGATTACGGCTTCTTATATTTTCAAGTAGATTAGATTTTATAAAAATATAACTTTTATTTGTGAGTGATTTACTTTTCTGGTTGTATACAGATGATTCACGAAGAATGTAATAATGAATTTCAAGACCTGTTTTAGTGGTGAAAATGAAGAAGAAAGTTCGTATAAACGTAGGTTTGAAAATGCTTGTTTAGCGAGCGTCAGATGGCGTTTCGGCCTGATTTCTGCGCCTTCAGTAAAATTAAGCCAGACTGTTATTCTTGGGACCCAAATTAAGTGGTAAATTTAGTGGTTTTATATGAAATCAGACATGAAACATTTAAAAAAGTAGGACTCAGAACTGTAATTTTTAATAGCTTTCGAGAAATTTGCGTTAAAAGATAAAAGGGGTAGAAAACATTATTTTATGTTAGGAGTAAAATAACTTTTTTTTATGGATAATAAATATATAAAAATTATAAACAAAACTTGTAGAAAATTTTATTCTGAGTAAAATGTTCGAATAAAATTCACAGAAGCTAAATACAGACGTAAGGATTTCGAAATATATTAAAAACAAAACACATTAAAATGTGGCAGATTTTGGCTGACTTTCACTAGTTGAAAATTTCCTAAAATTTTATTACATACTTCGTGAATCAAACTCTATTTATTTAGCTATACTTTTTGATAAATAAGGAAAATTATGGTGACTGGATCAAATTTTACAAGTCAGACTTTCTGTAAATCTTGATATGTATTGAATACCTTTAATCAGAAAATCTAATTTGGACACCGCATGACTTCCTTGTACGCCTATTAAATTACTTACACATTTTTATTAATTATTAAAAGTACTAAATTACTACTAAAAGTAATAAATTAAAAGTACATAAAGTTTTATTTCATTAATAACTTCTGATATTTTTTGATATTTTTTTTTTATTATTGTTATTATTGATTTATTATTTATGGTAAACATTTTTTTACAATCGGAGGTTAATAAATTAATGTATAAAATACATCGATTAGTTAATCAATGTATTTAAATTAAAAAAAAAGTTTAAAAAAAAGGAGATGAAGTCTGACTCGAACCGATGTGCCTTCTCCTTTTGAGATCCAAATATTTCATAAATTAAAATTTTATTTTTCTATAACTCTGGAACCAATGACAATAAGTACCACTTATGATATATCGTTGAAAAGACCTCAGTGAGGGTTTATAGCAGTTAAGAAAAAGTCCAAAATCCAAATAGTTTGGATTTTGGGCTCTTTTGGCTCAGTCAAGTTGCAATCAAAAGGGGAGGTGCATAACTAGATGTTACAACGTTCTAAATCCAAAATTTTAACATCCTGCGACTAATTGTTTTTGATTTATGCGAGATACATACGTACGTATGTACAGACGTCACGCCAAAACTAGTTAAAATGGATTCAGGGATGGTCAAAATAGATATTTTCTTTGAAATCTGATAACCGAAATTTTTTTCGATCACAATACTTTCATTACTTCGTACAAGGAAGTAAAAACACAGTTTTATTATTGAAAAAATCTGGTTGGAAGTATGTTGGCCTTTTTTTTTTCTTAATATCTCCACATTGGATGGATCGATTAGGATGAAATTTGGCACGATAGTTTATAAATATGGAGCACTGTGCCATTAACTTTGGTAAAATCGTTTAAGGGTGCAGGAGAAGACGGTTATTAGGGTTTCGTATCTCAAAAGGTAGGAACATTTTTCATATAATGTAATAACGTTTAATTAGTTACGATAATTTTTGATGGTGTTTAGTACTATTCTAATCCCTAATTATAAGTGGAAGCAACTAATTTTATGTTCTTTCGGGACTGTAAAGTCACATTCATGTATAAGTAGATGATTTTATTATATTATATTTTTACTCTGGTTATGTACATATGTGAGTAATTTTATTTAGCGGTTGGGGCAGTAGTTTATTATTTTTTTTCTCTATACTTCAGTTATCTTCACAGTGGATTAACCAATCCAGTATGAAGATATATACGTTTCTGTTTTGACAGAAATGTTAGAACAGCGAGAAAGTAGATTGGAACGTGACCAGTTGTACCATTCACAAACTAACAAATCAGAAACATCAGAACAAAAAAAAAGTAGGTTGTAACACGACCGTATCGCTCACAAGTAAGATTAACAGAAACGTCACGACAACGCGAAGTTAGATTGGAACGCGATCGTTTACATTATTTGCAAATTAGACGATAAGTTCTGTAAAATTTATTTCAGATTGTCTAAAGAAGAACTTTTCAACAAAAAGAGGGAGAACTTATCATCCTCTACTTGAGGCTATATATGGAATTTAAGCAGCTTACCTTCTTTATTTTTTTGTTTAGCCTCCGGAACCACCGTAAGGTATTACTTCAGAGAATGAATGAGGATGTTTGAACGTAAATGAAGTGTAGTCTTGCAGAGTCTCAGATCAACCATTCCTGAGATGTGTGGTTAATTGAAGCCCAACCACCGAAGAACACCGGTATCCACGATCTAGTACTCAAATCCGCATAAAAGTAACTGCATTTACTAGGATTTGAACCTTGGAGTTCTTGGCTTCGAAATCAGCTGATTTGCGATGACGAGTTAACCACTAGACTAACCCGGTGGGTTAAAGCAGCTTACCTAGCATACCACTAAACACACATCATTGACACCAAGAACTACTACCGAACCTTTCCGCTGACATACAGCCGACTTGAATGCCCACCATCAAAGAATCAAGCAAATCAGCATAGTAACACACGAAGCATACTACCAAATAACAACACACACACACACACACACACACACACATACACACACACACATACACACACACACTCTCACTCCCACTCCCTCTTTTAGCCAACTTTGAGTATATACGTTTGAAGTAGGTATAATTTTGAATCAACTAATTTTTTACTGAAAACAATTTATTCGTGAGAAATATTAGCACCACTTTGCGTTGTCATCACAATGAATGTGTAAACAAATTTTAAGCTCCGAAGCTTTTCGAGAAATAGGTTAAAATCGATAGCAAAGTTTTGACCATTCCGCCGCCTACTATAAGATACACGTGAGTTACAGTGAGTTAAATAAAAGCGTATAATAAAATTTTTAAAGAAATTTAATTTTTATTAAAATAATTTTTTTTTTACTATGTGAAAACATAAATGTTTTCAGGTTGTTGGTATTCCAGTTAACGCGTATGAAGTATTTTTAAAATATATCTTACTTATGTTACTATAAATACAATTATATATGATGCCATGCTTTGTGCTATAATAAACAACGTGTAATATAGTACGTGTACTTAAATATATAATGTTTGTACATGTTTATTATAGTTGTTCTCTTTTTAATAAACAATGAATCAAAGGTTTTAATATTCTAAATATAAATTTTAATTAATATTCTCATACCAGGACCGTTGACCGGTGGAGAAACAAGCGGTGGTGATGGAAGATATCTTCTTGCACAACCACAAGATCGTAAATTTCCTGGTTTTTCATCCGGTTGACCGTACCTTCCTAATGGACTTCTGGAACTCATCTTCTATAGAAATGTAGCAGATTTTCCTGACCTATAATATTTTAATATCGTGTTATTTTATCTTTAAAATTAAATTAATATGTTCTAAATTTATCTTCAATTTTATAAATAAAATAGTAGTAAAATGCTAAGGGTTTTAAATATACCATTTTAATTGTGTATAAAATTTAATAATAAAATACTTTGTAATTAAAAAAGTAGAACAAAAATCACTTCGCTTTCTACAATTCGTTTAAAATGTTTATAAATAAAATGCGTTCAAATAATTTTCATTAATGGGTCCTAAATACGAATTATTTTGTAGTTATTTTATATATTTACTATCTTCATGTATTTACTTTAACGTCATTTCATGTGTTTATGTCTTATATCTGTATAAATAAAAATGTAAATGTTCGTTTGTTAAAAATCTTAAATCTCCGAAAGTTCACCGATTGCTTTGAAATTTTGACACAACGTTGCATTCGAATACGCGCGTGTTTTTATATACCTACTATTTATATACCTGAGATATCACACCTTTGACAGGCAAAAACATGCTTTTTTTGAAAAACAGCGCTATCTGTTGGACGTAAAAGCAGCACACGCTATACTAAATATTTTACGATTCCATTTCAATGTTTCCGATATGCGTGTCCGCTGTAGACTAAAAAACTACTGGACCGATTTATGCGTGGGTAAAAAGGGAGAAAGGGAAAATCGAAAAAGTTAAAAGGGAAGAAGGAGAAAATGGAAAAAAGATGAAGGGGAAAACGGGGAAAAGAAAATGGAAAGGGGGCAAAAAGAAAAAAGAAAAAGGAGAAATGGAAATAAGGGAAAGAGAATGGGGGAAGGAAAGGGGAGACAATGAAAGGGAAGGGGAAATGGGGGAAAATATGGTAAAAATGAAAATGGGGAAAAGGGAGAAAGGGAAAGGTTAAATTCTGTGAAGTTCCATAATGTTCATTTTGTTAATGTTTTATCAGACTTTTAATTGTGTTCATTTAATCTATATATATACTCAAATCTAGCAACAGGAAGCATTGCCGGGTCTGCTAGTAATAAATATAGACTTTTTTCAAATCTGTTTTTCTTTTTTAATTAATCATTTAACACTTGATTGAATTTTTATCGTGGTTTTCCTTGATCTACGCAGGCAAATGCTTTGGCAATTCCTTTTTTTTATACGACTGCCCAGAAAGGAGTGTAAATCATTTAGGGTGTATGCATGCATGTTTGTTCCACCATAGCAGCTTAACTGCCGAACCGATTTAGATATATGACCCTGCGTTTCCTTATGGAATCCTTACGTTTCTGGGAAGTTATATATTTATATACATATATATATATATATATATATATATATATATATATATATATATATATATATATATATATATATATAACATTGGAGATTTGCCGATTGAAGCACAAACTTTTATGAATTGAATTAATGTACTGTGAACTGTGAGCGTCTATCACTGTGTTAGCTGGGTTTGAACTGAATGATTCAAATCGATTAAATGAATAATATTACAAAAATAATAGAATTAAATTTACGTTAATTAAAGTAAAATATTATTAAATAAATTTAATAAAATTCTGTTTAATAATAAATGGCTTCCCGTGGGAACGGCATGTGGGCTATAGTAGTGAGGTGATGCAAGCACCTCGTGCGTGGCTAGCCAATCATCACCATCAACTGCTTACTAGCGGGGTGCCCCTGGGGCGCTGATTTGGGAGGTGCAATGGGTGCTCTTATTATATCTCTGCAAACAGTCGTTTGATTTCAAAAATTCAAATGGAGTATTTGTTAGCAGACTGAAGGCTAACTTTTGCATGCTTCAGGTACATTCTCGATCTAACAGATCACGGTTATTCGGAAGTGTAATATCTTCGCAACTAATCTTCCGATTTTCAAAATTCAGACGGGGTATTTGCTAGTATAATAGAAAATTACGACATAACCAAACCGGAACAAAACTTAATCGATACACTCGGTAAAACCGAGTGGCCTACGCTACGCCGAGACCAGCTTGAGCCCGGCGAGCTCCCATAAACGGTCTTTGTAGAGTTTTATGACAGTGCGATTAGAGGTAATGCTGTCGGCATCGGATTGAAAGTCGTGTGTATCAGTTGTAGTAAAACTGGAGTAAATTTTAGTCTGAATAGTAATTGTCCTGTATTAAAGAACCCCCCCGACTACATTTAAATATTTTCGTTGGACAAATTTTCTTATCGATGTAAGCACAGTGAGAACTTAACCATTTTTCAACCTTAAATTTCTGCTATTTCTACAACATGAAAAATATATTTGAACAAATTGAAACTCTCTGAAAGTCGATTGGTCTCCCATTATTTTATTTAATTAAATACTGCATAACGATATTTAGTCCTTTATTTCCATACCTTGTTTTCTTCTTTTTTTTAGTTCGATTTATTGTCTGTTTGTTTTATTGTTTTTTTAGTTTAATTTTTTTTTGGCAGTCGTGTTTTTATTATATTAAGAACATACGAAAACTTTAATTTACTGGTAAACTTGTCGTCGCAAGTCAGTTGTTTAACGGCTGATTTTCGAAGTGGAAGGTTCTTAGTTTATCTTAGTAGAGGTAAGTTACTTTTATACGAATTTGAATACTAGAGAACGGATACCGGTTATTTTAGTGGTTCGCTTCAATTAACCAGTATCTCAGGAATGGTCGGTCTGAGTCTGTACAAGTCTAATGTGAATTTTGGGCCAGATCCTTACCCAAAATTCAAATTCATGAAGAAATTCGACAGTTATGGAATTCTAAAATTTTACACTTTTGGGGTAGACAAAAAAAATGCCATGCATGAAATGTTTTAAAAATAAATAAAAAATATAATTCTTAAATAATATACTAAGTGTGTTATATCAGTCGATTCAGCTAAATCTAAACTATCGATTAGTGTAATTAAAGAAGTACGGATAAAAAAATTTTGTTCGAGTCCGGTCTAACCTTAGAGAAAAATGAACACAATCGAGTTTCTTTGATATTGTTCTAGCGTATAGTTTTTTTTGTTTTTATTTTCGCTAACCACTTTAATTTTAATTCCTACTCGAAAAATAAAGAAATATTAGATTTTTCTAATCTAATAAACCTTTAAATTTGTCAAAAATTGTTTGTTACGTCGGTATGAAGAGATATAAATGTAAAATTTTAACGACGTCCAGATTTGTATGATCGGATTTGATTATTTTTTTACATAATTCTTTTACGTTGTAAAATCTATTCTATTTATAAAATATTTAATGTGAAATAAAATCTGTCTATTTATTAAGGGATTATAATAATTTACGTATTATAATAAAATAAAAACTTTTTAATTTAATTACAGCGGACACTTAATTATTAAAATCATTATTGAATAAAGACAAATAAAATGACCTTGGCCGTCTTAGGAGTTCAAATTATTTATAAACAATATCGATTTAAATATCTATTTTTACTTTAAGTAAAATAAAAAAATAAATTTTAAATAAAAAAATAAAATTTTACGTGAAGTAAATAGACATTATTCTTTACGATTGGATTCACATATTATATCCTGTAGTATTTTCTCGTCTATAGCTCTAATGCTGCTATATAACAACTTCAGCTGTAATTGCAAGGTATATAGATCGGTACAAAATTTCGAAGTCGGGTGTTTTTGTTTTGCAATCCTAGACGTTTCATGACCTCCTGAGTTCAAAAAAATCCATTGAAATTTCCGGAAAATGTATGTACGTAAAAGTTTTGACGAGTATTTTGATTAATATCTCCGAACTGACCCAACATATTCTTCAAAAATGGCTCAGAAAATTTTTATATTAAACTTTGTGGAAAATTAAAAAAAAAGGGAGGGGTAATTTTCGCCATTTTGAATATTGAATTTTTTTGTACAGTGGCTTTAAAAAATTGAGCTTCAGTACGATGAAAGTACTTATTTAGTTATTTAAAATTCAACAATTTTAAGTCATCAGAATTAGGGGTGGGAGAATATTCTACAATATTTCTATACAGTCTTTGCCTCGCATCTCAAAAACCTGGTAATCATAAAAGTTTAAATTCAGCACAAATATTTGTCTGAATATACATTCTACAGGTGTTCAACTTAAAAGAGGCCCCATCATATAGTTAAGTCTATAAATAATAGTTTATTTGCAAACACTTGCATAGTAATTTACAAAAGGGGTTGAGTATGATATCCATTCACTTCTCAAGTTCCTGGCTATTGTCGTCAGCTGTACCCTGTCTATTTCCTGGAAGACATCGGTAATGTTCATCTTCAATTCCTGTAGGGTGTGTGGATCGCTCTATAAACGATTTATTTTAAGTAACACCACAGAAAGAAGTCTTGGTTAGTCAGATCAGGAAATCTTGGTGGCCACAATCTTGGAAATCTTGGGGGGGCTTTTTCGAAAAAATAAAATATCGCTATAACTTTCTCATTAAATAAATATCGAATTTGTTTAAAGTTCCTGCTATTCTTTGAATAAGGGCCTAAAACTTATCTTCGTAAAGTTTTTTGATATCACCAACCATCGGCCTAGGGGGTGGAAAAAATGGGGTTTCGAAGACAAAAAAATCATACCTCCGTTATTAGGCACAGTATCGAATCGGTTTTAAGTGGTCGTCAGTCCTCTAAACATTACCTAAAATCTTTGTCTGTAACAATTTTTGATATGACCAACCCTTACGGCAAGGGATGACCAAATTATTTCTGGAATTGTAAGAAGATGGTTTGTCGTATGCTAAACATGTGAAACTTTTTTCACATGCAACCACTGTCGTATTGAGTAAATTTGAAGTTTTTCTTAACTTTAATGTGGAAATATTTTTTATCCCCTACTTAACACCGTTGAAATCTACCTTCCCGCGTGCCGAAAGGGATTTTTTAATTTGAAATCACCTTTTTTACAGACTGTTTTTAAGAAAAATACGCTATTACTTTCGGTCGCACGGTAGGATTGGAAGGGTGAAAATACATTTTCTTTACGTTTTAGGTACGAGGAGTATGAAAATACCATTCATGTGTAAAATTTTGTGGCTTGAAAATCTCCAAAACCGCTTGATTAATTTTACTGAAATTTTAATATTCTGTAGCAGTGTATCTGAAGTTGTGCGTACGAAAATTTTATGAAGATTGGTTTAATAGTTCCTGAGTTACGCTCAATCTAAATTCAATAACAGACGACATAACCTCATCGGCTGAGTTGAAACTTGATGCTCTTGTAGGGTCTACTCGTTAATCAAACGTATATAGAGCATTTTATTCTGAAAATCCGTGTTTTTCTGACTGCGAAATAGTTAGAGCGTCGAAAACGAAAAATCGGTTTTTTTTCGCGGAACTGCGCAAGATTTTTGTTTAAATTAGTTAATTTTTTCTGAATGAGAAAAAAATTGTAAAATGTTTGTTATGATTAGAAAATTTTATTTATTAATAAAGTTATTTAGGTTTTAGTTTTTATAAATCTACAGTTTTTAAAATTTTTGAGTTCAGTAAAACATCAGTAGAGCCTTTCGTAAACTCTCTTCTGATTGTTTGGTTATAATTTTTTCCAACAAATATGAGTACAAAAGTTTTTAAAGAATAAATTACTTTGCTTAAATAAACAATTTGAAATTATTTTTATTTTTATTTTATCGCCATCACTGTTATTATTAAATTTTATGGCTTAATGATGTATAACATAATTTCATTTTTTATATTAAGATTACTTTAGCACGAATATTTAAGAATATTTGATAAACTTAAGGGGAAAAATAATTTTATATAATCCAAAATTCTGAGAGTCTTAACTCACAGGAATATAATAGTATATTTTATCATTTCTCTGCTATTACTATTATTTTTAATTAGAAAATTTATTTAAAAAAATATTGAATCCATAATTTAAATAAAAATAAAAAGAAAAGTAAAAAAGTGTTAAGTGTAAAATAAACAAAAATCGAAAAAAAAAATAGAAAATAATATTTTTTTCCCAACCTCCTTGGCGAAGTAATAGCGTCTCTGTCTTTCATTCGGAAGTTCTGGATTCGAGTCCAGTTCAGGCACGGAATTTTTTCGCACGCTAAAAACTTCATTTATCATTATTCATTATCTGCTACTACGAGGCTCTACAACGCTCGTACAAGGCACCAGTCAGAATAAAACGGTACTGTTAGGCTTTCCCTCCTTCAAGTCAGTTATTCACCAGATCTATTCATTGTTTCAAGGAAACAGATTGTAAATATTTATTTTTTTGAGAAAAATTAAATTTTAAAGTCAGCACTAAGTAAAGATTCCTTAAATTGTTTGTTCTTTATTTAACGTTAGTTTCTAAAAGTTTAAATTTACTGTTTTTTTTTGTGCAGGTTTTTTAAAGTAGGTTTTATTTATTCATATTGTTTTATTCAGCGTAAATTTAAATATGTGTACATAATTCAAGATTTTTATAGTATTTTACAAAGATATTAATAATTTAATTATTTAAACTTTTTTGTTTGGATTCTATGGTTTGTGTATATTTGGATAAGAGTAAAATATACATCGATAACAAATATCCATAGGTATAAACCTTTACTGACAGTACATGTAAGTAAGCGGTTCCTAATATTTTTCTTTTGTGTAGTTACTGTAGGAAATATGAGAGTACGGTATTATTACGGGGCAATAACAAATTTATTAAACTATTTTAAAGGAATTTATTTACATGCAAGAGTCATTTAATAATTAAAGAAAAATTGCTCTGGATCTAAAACAGCTTATTTAATCAATGTAACATTTTACAACTTTTCAACATAATCTCCAGCAACATTAATACACCTTTCCCATTTCTGAATCGGCTTATTTATGCCTGCTGCAAAGAAATTTATGTTTTAATATCGGAGCCAACTTAGCACATTTTCTTTGATGTCGTCATTGCTATTAAACTTCTTACCGCGTAACGCCTCCTTGAGTAGACGAAACAAGTGGAAATCCGATGAAGCCGAGTCAGGACTGTACCGGGGAGGGGTTAGGTAGTTCCCGGCAAAATTTGAGGATCGTTTCGATTTACCTGAGCTGAGTGAGATCGGGCGTTATCGTAAAGCAAAATGATGCATTTGCGTTGAGATACAAAGCGTTTTTTCAGTACTGCTGGCTTCACTTTGTCGATAAGCATGTAACAGTTGTAGATGTTTATTTTTAACTGATCTACAAAATCGACAAAAACCGAATTGTCATCATAACCCAAAGATTGTCATTATGATTTTCTTGCTGATGGTCGGGTTCGGAATTTTTCCTTGACAATGAACTCATGTGCTTCCACGCCATGCTCTGTTTTTTTGATTCCGGTTCATAATAGTGAATCATTATTTCTTATTACGGGTTAGAATACCTTCCTGTTGATACTGTTATTTAAACTCTATGCATATGCAAAGTCTTGTTTCCTTATGGTGGTCTATCAACTCTCTTGGAACCCATCTTGCGCTTGTTTTACGGTACTTGAGCTTATTTATGATGAACTGCATCTACATTCACTTGAAATTTTTCAGCTATATTCTCAACTATAATCCATCAGTGCTCTTGGATGAGATAGTCTGTAAGCGCTGGATTTGAACTAACTTCAATTGGATGTCCATAACGGTGCTCGTCAGTCATTGAAGTTCGACTGTTTTTAAATTTTTCTACTAGCTTGTAAAACTTTCTGCGGTTAATGCAACTCTGTCCATATTGTTTGGTCGTACGAGAGTAAATTTTAACCGGTATTTTACCTGAGGAAAGCAAAAATAGGATCACAACATGCTACTCAACAAATTCACAAAATTCAATTTTTTTTCCTTGACCCAAAACGAAATGTCATTATTAGCGCCCGAACACGTTATTTATATAATAAAAAAATTAAATTTAAAAGATTAATCTAAAAATTACATGAAGGTAATATATAAACGCAGGGATGATGGAAAATACCCATGTCGTATGCTAAGAGCGAATTAAGGCCACGATTAAATGCGATAGTTAAAATTTAACTTAAAAGAACGAAAATACCATCAGGAATACGCCAGATGGCATAAATAAACGAAAGATATTGTATGAATAATCAAATTTTTGAGTCCAGGTGTACGGCCTTAAGAAAAAAATAAGACATGCGATAACAGAGTCATATCGTTACCTAAAATATCTCTGATGTTAGCTCCTAATTTAAATTCCCGATGAAGTGCCACAAATTTCAATAGGACTTGCCATTTATTCAGGTTGTAAATAGAACAATTTTATTCATAAGCTGATTAAAGTAATCACATGGTTACCAGCTTACTATTCTTAAGAGTGGCGGCTCGTAGGTTTTTCTTTTCAATTTTTTTAGGTATTACTTCAGAGGGTGAATGGATGAATGAGGATGGTATGTATGAGTGAAGTGAAGTGTAATCTTAACAGTCTCAGGACGATCATTTCTGAGATGTGCGGTTAATTGAAACCCAACCACCGAAGAACACCGGTATCCACGATCTAGTATTCAAATCCGTATAAAAGTAACGGATTTGAATACTAGATCATAGTAATCGTAGCTTGTAGCTAAAATTAGTAGGGGTGCTGCTCCAGAACATTTTTTCTGGGCCTTTTCTGGTTGAAATTTTCTGTAAAATAAAAGAACCAAAAAAATGAAACAAATAGAATAGCTGGAAGCAGAATAATAATAATCTAATTCTACACTTTATCACATTCAAGAATTTTTATACGCGGGTTTTAAGCTCATCGTGCTTAAAAACTGTATTCGGTTTAACTAAATAAATAATAAAATATCAATACAGATAATATTTTTTAGTATTAATAGATAATAACTTAATAAAATGCCCGCTTAAAAACACGATAGACCAATAGGGCTTAATTAAAATTTTTATGTACACAAAAAAAATACATGGTTTTTAATTCTCTTTCGCCCTTCCAGCGTGTTTTTGGACAGATTTGCCTATCAAAGACCCATTGTTCCGCCATCTTCTGGTCACTACTGAAAAAACGACTAAACCGCTTTCACATTCCTTCCACCGACTAAACTAGAAAAGGGAACGAACAAGGAACGTTCCATACGCACACGGAGTAAAAAAAAAAACCCTTCCACCAGCAGCAGGCCAGGGTCGGCACTGAGGGAGCGATAGTGCTCTTTCTCCCTCGCTGCCTCGCGTGCAGCTTCCTTTGTGCGTATGCGCAAAACAGCCAAACACCACGCCGCTGGAACTGTGAATCCATATAAAGAGTTTCGTATCTTTTTCATAAAATGGGGGGTGGCTACTGACAATAAGCTTAAGGATTATGTACTGTACAAGTATATAGAAAGAATTAAAGAAAAAAGGACTCATTATATTAAATGTTATCCATATCAAGTGGAAATAGGGGGTGCTGCAGTTCCACAATGCCTATACACGAGCCGCCACTGATTCTTAAAGTATATAACCCTCTGACCAAAATCTTTTGCCACAGCTGTTTGTGTCTTTAATTATCAATTGACCTTCGTATTTATTATTGTTTTTATTAAATTCTGTCTTTCATGTATTTCAAATAACCAGATTTTATAAATTATGTATTAAATTCTTTTTAGTAAATTTGCTAATTATTGTGAAAAAAATAAGTAGTTTCAATACATAATACTTAAGGATGGAAAAAGTAATTTAATTTAATAGGGTTACAGTAGCTCAAATAGTTGACAGTAAAAAAATTCTATGAAATTAAAAAATTAAAGTTTTTATTTTAAAGTTACGTTAAAATTTTTCTGGAATTCTTTAATCAAAGTTAAATTTTTGAAAATACGTGATAAAAGGGAAATAAAATAATTTTTTCTGCCTTTTTATAAACGTATATATATATATATATATATTTTACTATTTAATTATGTCCTTGATAAAATTTTATAGAAAAAAACAAGTCTATATTGAATGAATAATTTTTTTCAAAATTCCTTTCATTTAGCTAAACTAATCTAATTTATGTTTAACATAATTAAAAATGTAATGCTCGCACATAAAATTTATAACACGTATAATATTCATTTTTAAATCAATTTTAACGTATATTTATTTATTTTCTTTTTATCAATTCTTTTCATTATATTCTCAGCGTATTGTGGTAAATTCTATTTGGAAGAATATTCATGGTAGATAAGTGGTTATTTGTTGAGCCGGTAGAGGTATTATTTGTTAAGGAAGGAAAAGGAAAAAATTCTTCGATAACCGTTGATAGAAATGATGAATACGATGTGGTTAACTCTTCCTTCTTATTTTTTTTTTGTATATAATTTTTTTCTGGGATTAATAAAATAGCGTTTATATATTAGTTATTTCTACTTTTATGAATTGATAAATATTCATTGTAAAAAAATTATTTTTTTATATGTATTGCATTTAAGATACATTACAATCAACTTACTTTGAAAAAAAGAAAAACATGAAAATATGATTTTATAAAGTGAATACGAAGAAATAAGATTTTAGATATTTGTTTAATTATTAAACAAATATCATAACATACAACAACAAATATTTTTGAATTTATTTATAAATTTAAGCTATTTTCTTATCTTTGATCTTAGTTACATCAAAGTACAATTTTATCTTTACACCTTTGTTCCGAATACAAGTTTGTTTATAACCTGTACTCCTTTATAAGAAAGAATGACACTTTTTTTATGTAATAAAGGCTAAAAAAAAACATTTAAATACAAGGGATCAAGGATCAGATACTTGTTTTAAATTTTTTTAAAATATTTTTAATTAATATATATATATATTGTGAACATATAATAATTTTGTTAATAGTGAACTACAAAATCGATATTTCGATTTTTAATTAATCAACTCATTCTAATATATATAGAATCAATCATGAGATTTAATAATATTTTATAACAAATGCATATTTGATCTAATATTTTATATATTAGCTTACAGTTGAAAAATAGTTTGTGATATATATACTGGGTCTTCATAAAATATGGTAATCCTTAAATAAATTTTCAACCGAAACATAGAAAAATGAAATTTTAGGAAATGCTCCTCCTACTTCAAAACAATCTATCTCTTTGTATTAATTACCAGACTTCTTTTAATTTAGTTACTTCAGAACAGGAAATAACTAAAAAATTTGAAATGAAAAGTATAGGTTTGTGATATACAGAGTGAGTTAAAAGTATAGAAACCCTTCAACAACATTAAAACCAATCCAGATAGAATACAGTATTTTTCAGGACTAAATATCGGTCAATTACTTTAACTTTTAACAAGAAATAGAATTTCAACCCGTTCTTTGGGGGGGTGGGGGTGGCTGGTGGCCCAGGGGTTGTAACTATAATATTTTAAATGGTAACACCTTTTGTGTGATACATCATTTTAGGTCTCTTTAAGAAAAGAAATATGGTACAAATAAAAAGTGGGTACGGTATTTGTAACCAAAATGGCGGCGGATAAAGTTTGGATTTTGAAAATAATTAATTAATTTAAGGAATTATAATCGAAAAATAAATAAATTGATTAAATGGATATTATCGAATAAAATTTAAAAACATGTTTGCTTATTTACTGACATTTCATTTTAATAAACGTTCGAAATGTTCTCCTTCTGCTTGACATTGTACCATTCGGTTGTAAAAAATTGATACTGCATTACTCAATGATTGTTCCTAATGGTATTTTGTGCTTATTTCCGAATTCTATTTTGTAAATCATCGCTATAATGGGGTTTATTATAATAAACAGTTTTTAAGTGGTCTCATAGAAAGTAATCCGACGGTGACAAGTCGGATGATCTCGCTGGCGATTCTATTTAACCCCTTCCGCCAATCTTCCAGGTAAAAATGCATTTAAAATTTTATATACCTGAAGACCTAAATGGAGCGTGTTTGGAATGATATGTCGAGAAGCAAAACCTCATATGTCACTGCGTTTAAATTTCTATCAATAAATATAGGTCCTATCAATCATCCACCAACTAAAGCTACATTTATTTTGAATGGATTTTGTGGATTAATATTAGTCCAGTATCGACAATTATGGTGATTTAAATTGCCATTTAAAAAAATCCCATTCGGCACGCCGGAAGGCGGAGGTAGATTTCACCGGTGCTAAGTAGGGGATAAAAAAGATTTCCACCTTAAAGTTAAGAAAAACTTCAAATTTACTCAATACCACATGGTTGCATGTGAAAAAAAGTTTCACATGTTTAGCATACGACAGGTCCCATCTTCTTACAATTCCAGAAATATTTTGATCATCCCTTGCTGTAAGAGTTAGTCGTATCAAAAATTGTGTCAGACAAAGGTTTTAGTTAATGTTTAGAAGACTAACGACCACGTTAAAGCGATTCGATACTGTGCTTAATAAGGGAGGTATGATATTTTTTGTCTTCAAAACCCCATTTTTTCCATCCCCTAGGCCAATGGTTGGTGATATCAAAAAACTTTACTTAAATTAGTTTTAGGTCCTTATCCAAAGAATAGTAGGAACGTTAAATGAATTCGATATTTTACCTAATAAGAAAGTTATAGTTATTTGTTTTTTCAAAAAGCCCCGCCATTTCCACCCCTATGGTCCAATTTTTCCCATTAACGAACTCGACCGAGATTTCTGGTCGTTGTATTTTATGAATCAATTGAAAGTGATTGGCGTAAAATTACGGCAGTTATTGTGTATAATGTGTATTACGGTGTTATTGTGTATAAGTTTATACATATATTTATATATATAAACTTTATATGTATATATTTAATATTTTATCTATATATATAAAAATGTAAAGTTCGTTTGTGTACGGCTTCAAAAACTCAAAATGTTCTGCACCGATTAAGCTCAAATTTTAGCACGATATATAACCCGCATCAAAGATTGTTTTCATCTATTTTTAATAAATCTATCTATCTATTTTTAATTTGTACATTTTTAATTTGGAAATGTAAACAAAGGAAAACCAATCAGATCAATGCAAGATGGTCGCTGTCAAACACAACGACCAATCACAAAGAGCCCGTATGGCCGTTGCCAATGTAAACAGAATCACAACTGATTAAGTAACAAATTTCTTTGAATTATATTTAATAGCTAAAAAATCTGTATTTTATTAAAAAAAAAAACACCAAAACAAAAAGAAAAGCCACCAAGAAGGATGACTTACAGTAAATAAATTAAAACACCCAACTTTCTTATAGCCCAGATAGACTTAAGACTATGCAAACAAAAAAAGTCGAAATAACCAAATACACAGAAAAAAATATCCCTACATAATGACCAAAAAATCCTTTGTTAGGTTATTTTTGTACATATATATGACCAAACAATCGTTTTTGGTCATTTAGCGTTCTTTGCTATGTAAAAGCAAAGAACAAAATTCACAAATAGTAACACTGAAACCACACAACTAAGTATTCGTTTTTTTTTTGTTTTTTCTAACCTCCTAAACCACCGTTATACATTGCTTCAGATGATGTATAGCGTATGAAAATGCCATGCCTGACCGGGATTCCAACTTGGAACCACCGGATTTAAGTCCGAGACGTTACCACTCGCGCCACGGAGGCCGGCAAACATATTCGTTAGGAGCCGAATAAAAACACGACTTACCAATATGGCGTTGTGTGTCAAACCAATTTTATACGGACTATAATTACTTTTAATATGCGAAACCCTTTGCAATGATTGAACATTAACTTAAACCTCTTCAAAAATTATTCCTTTTGAACTAAGCCACATTTTGATATCATTGTTTTTATATAACACGGCTGGAATTCTTTTCGTTTAATGATAAGAAGCGTTGTCGAAGACAATAACCGAATTCTCTTCCAAAGGACATAATACACCGCTAAACTATTTCTAAATAATTCAAATTCGTGTAAGTTTTTTACGAATCGCGTTTTTATCAAAATCTCACCTTTTTCTCAATTGACCTGCGGGGTTTTGTTTTCTTTGGAGACCGTAATTCATTAGTAGATTCATAGTCGAGAATCACGTTGTACACTGAAGCAGCACAACTTCTACTTACGTTAGCAGTTTATTAACATCTGAAATAATAATTTGATTATTCTGTAATTTGTAAGCATTACTCTGCTTTTGTAAGCATTTAAAATTATGTGTTTTTTCTCACGACTTAAGGGCTTTTTTTCGTAGCCCACAAATCTTTATATATAAAAATGTTAAGTTCGTTTGTGTACGCTTCAAATACTCAAAATGTTCTGCACCGATTGAGCTCAAATTTTAGCACGATATATAACCCGCATCAAAGATTGTTTTTATGTATTTTTCGCATCAGTCACCTACCCGTGACCACGAGAAAACAGTTTTTTTAACGGTCAGCTGTGTACCAGTGACCGCGCCATCTTCCGGAAGTGAGGGGAACACTCGCCATACTAGCTAACGACAACCGCAGTCACATGTGAAACAATACCTGTTCCCAATTACATTGTTTATTAACAAAAAAAAAAAAAAACGTATCCACTTGCATCTGGTTCAGATTATTATAGTCTGAATTAAATATTCACTTTAATCGAGGTACTTTTGTGTGATCGTGTCGTGATTGAGCTGCGCCTTTCACCAAGCTCTGAATTTATTAGAAAACGACCAACAGTGGGATATATGTATTAATGACGCGTGCAACACTGCACATCCAAACCAAATTCGCGCATTATTTGCAATTATATTGACCGCTTGCTTCCCTTCATCTCCCACAGAGTTATGGGAGAGATATCGATCGCATATGGCTGAGGATATTTTGCATAGAGTACGCCTAGAAAATACCAATATGACCATGGAATTTACAGAAGGCATTTACAACGAAGCATTGATAAATATTGAAGACAAGTGTTTAGCTATTGCAAATAAAGTTCTTAGTCAATTGGGAATGCCAGCACCCACCCGAGCTGCGATTTCTTCATTTGATGTGGGTTAACGCCGTGAACAGAGTTACAACATTGGTGATCTTCAGTCAGTCATATGTCCAATAAAACATTCCCAAATTAACGCGTGAACGGAAAGGCATTTATGATCGCATAATGCAAATGATAAATGACGGAGTTGGGGGGACCTTCTTCTTGGATGCGCCAGGAGGAACTGGGAAAACATTCCTCATTAGATTGATTCTAGCAACGGTTCGATCAAAAAATGACAATTATCCTGTTGCGGATAATCAGCCAAAACTCTGCAACGGCACGCGACTTGCAGTTAAGAAATTGATGAATAACGTAGTGAAAGCAACGATTTTAACGGGGCCTTTCAAAGGTGAAGATGTCCTCATTCCTCGAATACCCATAATCCCGACCGATACACCATTTTAATTTAAAAGATTGCAATTCCCAATTCGATTGGCATTTGCAATCACAATCAATAAAGCTCAAGGTCAATCTTTAGAATTGTGTGGTTTAGATTTAGACGCGGATTGCTTCTCACATGGGCAACTATATGTTGCGTGTTCCCGAGTCGGCAAACCAGATAGTCTTTATATCTACGCAGACAGTGGAAAAACAAAAAATATTGTATATCCACAAGTATTGAAAAATTAAACTTCTATGAAACGTATGCTTTGTTTTGTTTCTCTTTCTCATCCATGCAACCACAATGTGCCACACCGAAGCGTGGCGGGTAGAGCTAATATATATATATATATATATATAAACTTTCGACAAAGACGGTGGTTTTGTGTTTGGGGGATGTGAAACGCGAAGATATGTCGAAATTTTCCGGAAATCGAATCATGGTACCCATTACAATAGGTAGCTTTCTTATGAAATCTACTAAAAAGTTGTGGCCTCATCACTAAAAGTTATGGTGTTTAATAAATTAGGATTTGCACAAATATTATTCATCATAATTTCGCAGAATTTAAATTTTCGATCGTAGTAATTTTCATTAAGTTCTTGCACTAGACGAATTTTGAAGGGTTTAAAATTTTCACTTTTTATTGTTCGAATCGCTGAACTTTGGCTAATGTTAAATTCTCGTGCTGCTGTTTGAGTCGAGGAATGAGGATTCTCAATAAATTCGTGCATAATCTCTAACGATTTGTTATTATTTGTTGCAGATTTAGATCTCCCTGGTTTTCCCCTATTATTAATGTTTATTCAAATCGTTTGTTGGTTTTTGACACTTTTGAAATAGGGTTACGATTATTAAATGTTGCATTGAAAATTTCACAAACTACATTATATGACCTAACTCTCACCAGTGTCCCTCATCATTGAAAGTGTGACCCTCTCCTGTTCATAAGTAACATTTTGATAGCAATATTGGCAGGTAGCACAGAAATGATTAATTCAGTTAAAAAACAATTACAAAAATGTTAAAAAAGATAGAAATAACAAAAGCGGTTTACAAATGCGGTAAAGGTAGACAAAATCAATTAGCCAACCGATCAGAATAAATTTTCATAAGAAACTAACAGTGTAGTAATGAAAAATTTCAAATGGAATATTACACAACAATAAAGCAAGCTTCATTTTTGCAACAACTGTAAGAGACCATCAATGATCAGCACGATTAGTTGACAATATTTTTATTTATTTTTTCATTAAATTGAAACAAAAACGATGTTTGGTTTTAAAAAATAAAGATTTTTTAATCTTTTTAAATTTAACTTTTAAAATAAATTTTAATTAAATTAGATTACATTTTAATTTAATTCAGTTTAATTTCTTTTTATTTGAACTTACTAAATTTAGTCATTTTCAAAATCCAAACTTTATCCTGCCGTCATTTTGGGTACAGATATTGTACCAACTTTTTATTTATATCACCATTTTTCTTGTCTTAAAGAGACCTTTAAAATGATGTATCACACAAAGGGTGATACCATTTAAAATATTATTGTTACAACCCCAGGGCCACCCTCCAAGAACGGGTTGAAATTCTACTTCTCCTCAACAGGTAAAGTAGTTTACCCACATCTTATCCTGAAAGTTACAGTATTCTATCTCGAACGGTTTTAAAATTGTTGAGGGGTTTTCATACTTTTGACTAGCTGTATAATTTTAAAGGGCATTTAGAAAAAAAAAATTGAACTAAAAAGATCGAGCTCTGACAACTATAACCATTTTATATATATATTTCATAGCTAGTTTCAAAAGTGGCCTGCAGTACATTCTAAAGTAATGACCTCATATCTAAAAATAGATCATTTTGAGGTAGCAGAATTTGATATAACCTGACTTCCGCAGGGGAAGACGCGCCTTGTGACAATCCCGATCGCCACACCACCCTTTCCGTTCCTAGCCCTATTGGGCTTTACTGGAGGTCGTCTTTTAGACCCTTTAAATTTGATAACACAACAAAGTCATCAGTTTGGCCTCTGTCGATGGAAATGTCTCGGCAGACATCTCCATGTATTTACACAACCTACTATCACTTACGTATGGCCTTATCCAACCACGACCACCTACCATAACTTACAACCGTCAACTATCAAATTAACCGATTCGTGGAAGTGTAATCCCTGCGTCTTCCTCTAACACCGAAGGTTTCAGTCAAAGCTCTTCCTATTTCTAACTTTAACGATTGAAGTTAGTTTAATTATTAGACTATGCACTCAGATCGTTACTTGATTAAGACCATTTTTGAAGCTAACAGTGAAAAAACGGTCGCCATTTCGGTTATGGTTGTCGTAACTCAAAATTTTATTTTTTAAGTATCCTTTAAAATAACGTCTGAAAACCGTAAACTTTACATTTAAAATTTTTGAGTCGCTCCCTCCCTGATGGCTTTCGGTGGATAGTCTTGTATAAAGAAATAGATCATTTCGAGTTAGGTAGAAGCATTTTATACATTTAATTTTTGTTTGTTTGACAATTGAAAAGTTATTTAAGTATTACCATAAATTACGAACACTCTGTATAATACATTTTACCTTTGACAGTCTTTTTTTTTCAGGTAAGAGTTTAGTTTTTCGTCTTTTTATGTATTGCAATAAAATTACAAAACCTGCACTTTTTGTTTTTTCAGATATTTTAAAAATACATATTGAGATTTTACGAATATATAATAAAATGTGTATTGTATAGGTTTCAGATTCTTTTAAGTAGCTGTTGTATTTTTCCTAAAAATAATTAACTATACTGTAAGATAAAGAGGAGCGTGTACTAAATTGTTATGCTTATTTATTCGATTATTTTTACACTTTGTTAACCTTCTACTGTTTTGTTAACGCTTTGATTAATTGCGATCCCTAATGCTATGTTATTATTATTTATTGAGTTTTTGAAGGACTTATGTTTTATTAGATATCGTAAAAAACATCTGGATCTGTATATTCAATAAGTACCTCAGTTCCTGGAAGTCTTTTTATGTAATCACCTAAAAGGAAACAGAATCTCCATTTAGGTCTATCAGTAGAGTTGTTTCCTAAATAAAAAATAATAAAAATAACTACGACTCACTACTTTGAAAGGCCCTTAGTCCTTAGCTAAGGATTTAATCAAATCCTGTTGGAACAACATCGAGGAGAAGAGTTAAGAATAAGAAATGATTTTGATAATGAGAAAGGGATAATATATCCGCAGAAGAAACGAAATTATACAAATAACCAAGTCAAAGGAGTACCTCAAGGTACTTCTCGCTGTCTATAGCTTTTTACTATCCTTTAAGAGATAAATGATGATAGCGATATACGACTAATCAAAATATCTTACTGTTTTTGAGTTTTAATATATTACAATACCGCAGCTACTTGCTTCTACTTTTTCAGAACCGTCAAAGTCAATTTTTTAGATTTAGAAAAACTTAAAAATGCGGCCTATATGGAAGTACCCAACAGAATTATATAAACCGTTATATCATAATGCTAAATGAGATATAGATATTTGTATCGTTTTTGCTGACATCCTGACCGTCGTAGGGGAAGATACCCCCGCCTTGTGACGAGTGGCACCCGCCGATCACCGTGATGGAGTGGCAGCGTTTCGGCTTTTCATCTGGAGGTCCCGGATTCGAATCCCGGCAAGGCATGGAATTTTTCATAGGCTGTAAAATTTCCATTTCATATTCCCACGCACAAGCGTCGTTTTCCTGTCAAATAATTTTCACTTATTCTGCTTATTGTACGCTTTCTATTAAGTTATTTAAAGTATTATGTTGGGATCAAAAATATACTTAAGCAGTTTTTGGACTACCCTTACGGGTTATCCTTTTAATATCGTTTATTTTTAAAATATTAAATTTAAATAAAACTTAGACCGTCTTCTAAATGTTGTTAAAAATGATATTTTCGTCACAACGTTTTTTTCATATTTTTTTTTTTTTAATTTTGTGATAATAGTACGAACAACTATATAATTATGAAAATAATAAAATAAATAATATGAAAATAATACACTATAGATTTATTGATAATTCTATACCGCATTTTTTTAAATATACATTTTAATAAAAAATTACATTACTCTTGGAATAAATTTCTGATAATATTGATGTTGTACTTACAAATAATTGAGTTTCCTTTTGAACTGGTAAACGTACATGTACATGCACCTGTTGTGACTTTCATAGCATATACTGGCGGAAACAAAATTGTGATATATTTACCCGTTAGCTGTTCACCGGATGTTTGACAATACTAGATCGAATTAACAAATAGAATATACGTAGTACAACTATATATATATATGTAAGCCAAACATAAAACAAGTGCGCGCGCGCACACACACACACACACACACACACACACACACACACACACACACACACACACACACACACTTATTACCTTATAGCAACACTGATACAAGAATGTATATGTTATAAAATTAAATGTTAACTAACATCAAGGATATTTTTTTTATTAAATTTTTCCGCGTGAATGTATGTACATACGTAAAACAAACCAGATCCTTTATTGTGTACGTGTTTATACGCAGGTATGCGTATTCAATTATTAAAAATGGTTTTGTTTTGATAATAAGTAATATATGTATATATAAAAGGTATACGTAGATAGTCAGTGGTCTGTGTTAATTCATTTAAAAAAATGCTGGGTTATTATTTTTTTTAATTATTTGGGAAAAGTCATTTCTATGTTTTTCCTTTTAATTTAGTAGGTTATATTTTTCAATAGAAACTCTTATTGTTATTCACTTATTTTATATATATATATAAAATAATAAATTATAAATATTTTGTCTCAGAATTATTTCTTTTTTATAATTGAAACTGTATCATACGGTACATTTTTTAATATGTTACGATTTTTATTAAAAAAAAGCTGATGTGGACACCACATGACTTCCTTGTACGCCTATTAAATTACGTATACACATTTTTTTGTTGCACTTCATTTAAACTTATTTCATTTGAAAGTGAGATACGATCCTCCAATTCTTTAATAAAGTGAACAGTTACACAATTGCATTGCGGTGGACACCAGATTGCATCACTTTTTTCTGGTGTCCGTATCAGCATTATATATTAATCTTGTTTCAGGTCGCTCAAGTAGTTGTGTGGTGTTAAGTGAGAACGTGTCGGATTTGTAACCATGCACATCATGGTTATTAACCATCAACATCGGTTCGAATCCGACTTCATATATATATATATTTTTTTAAAGTTAAATATATTGATTTATTAATCAATATATTCTGATATATTAATCAATTATTGATATATTAATCAAATATGAACTTCTGTAAAAATTTTTGAAGTAAAATGAAAAGTACATAAAATTTTATTTCACTAAGAACTTCTGGTTTTTTTAATTGTAATTGTTGAATTATTATTTATTGTAATTAATTTTTTACAATCAGAGGTTAACAATTAATAAATCAATGGATTTATATTATAAAAAAAAACCATCGGAAATGAAGTCAGATTCTAACCGATGTGGCTTCTCCTTATGGGATCCAAATATTTCATTAATTAAAATTTTATTTTTCTACAACTCTGGTACCAATGAAAGTAAGTACCACTTATTATATATGGTTGAAAAGCTCTCAATGAGGGGCTATTACTACAGTTAATAAAGCCCAAAATCCAAATTTGTTAGAATTTTTAGCTTTTTTGGATACTTTTGGTCCAGTCGATTGTATTCAAAAGGGGAGGTACACAACTAAATGTTACAACAATCCAAAATTTCAAAATTCTACGGATAACCGTTTTTGGGTTATGTATATCTACGTACAGACGTCACGCCGAAACTAGTCAAAATGGATATTTCCGTTGAAATCTGAAAATCGAAAATTTTCGCGATCTTCCTTTACTTCGTACAAGGAAGTAAAAAATATTTTATAAAAATTTAATTTTGTTCTTCTCTATGTTATGGTAAACAATTTTAATTTATTTAAAGAAATCCCTAGGAATTAAGCGTAAAATATAAAAGTATTTCTGATTTGTAACTCTATTTTCTGTAATTACTCTAATGTGTATTTTTAAAAAGTGGGCAGAGGATTGTAAATCTTTCCCGGGTATAAACCTTATGTTCGACAAAATTTTAAAATGGAAATAATACTATAAACTTAATTGTGTTGTAAATAAAATATATGTATACTAGCATCCCCGTCGCGATCAATTTTTTTTTATTTTATGTTTTTTTTTTCTAGTAACCGGAGGCAGGTGCAGCCAGTCGCATCACACATACACTTATAGTGTTTGTGTTGGTTGAGCCGCCGCGCCGTACACCGTCGCATCCGCTAAAAATTCGAAGTTTAAAATTTAGATATTTATCTGAAGAGTATCTTCAAGCTCAAAACCTCTAGTGGATATCTCATTTAGTATAGTCAGAAATAGGGAAAATTTGCTATCGTTGTTCAAACTTTTTTTAACATTCTTCACGATTTCAAGTTCGAATTACATGTAAAGAAATCTAGAAATTGGTTTTTAGATATTCACATGAAGATTATATACACCAAAAATCAAGTTGATACCTCCACTGTTACCGAGAAATTAAAAAAAGTAAATTTCATTATTGCTCCATTTTAATCCTTTAAACTTGGGATTTAAAAAACATTCTTCCTTAGTTTACATTTACATCGTAAGAAGAACAAATATACAAATTTTTATCTATTTATCGTCAATAGTTTTTGCTCGGCGTTCTTTATGAATCACTCGCGATATACTCGTTTAGAAGATTATTTAAAATTGATGTAATTTTAAATTAGTTGTATACGTATAAATATTATTATTATATTCGAATTTTTTATCAATTAAAAATGTTTATTAAATTTTATTAATGAAAATAAAAATTGTAAACGTTATTACAAACATTAATACATTTACATATGTATTGTAAACGTTATATGTTATTTTTTTTACAATCATCATTATTATTAGTGAATATTTTTTTTTGATTTGACTGACCGGATACAAGAAGCAGATTTGGTATTAATTTTCGAAAAAGATCAAAATTAATACCAATAAACAATTTTGGTTCCCCAGTATACCCAGTAAACAATTTTGGTTCCTAGTCGATCCCGTTCACCAAATGACGTTTTTATATAATCAGAATTATATTTAGTAAATTTTTTAATTATAATTTCTTTAAGGTTTATTACTTTTAGTGAAAACATTTGACCCCGTGCTCGACAGTTACCTCATAATATTTTCAATAACAACCACAACTTTAAAAACAACTATAGCATCAGAAATTATAAAAAAAAAAAGTTAAAATTCATAAGTAGGGTACCATGTGAACAGCCGCTTTTATTTTTTTTATTTTTAAAAAGTGTCGTTTGTCTACGGTAATAGATAAAAGTTAAATTTTCAATCTTGAGAAATTAACGTTGCAGAAATCTATATTTTAAGTACCGACACCATTCAACTCTTCTTTTTTGGGGGGTTAAAAGTTTATTTATTGGAATATTCTCCAATCTGCTTGATTTACTTCAATCAGATGGCCCGATTGGATGACATTTTGATATTCAATAAAGCTCTTTGGTGGGATATATTTTTTGCCAAATTTCAGCTTTTTTGGTTAACGGGTTTTCGATATATAAGGTAACAATTTGTTTAGAAATATTGATTATCCCACCCACCTCTAAATCCGATCGATGAAAGTTTATGAATTTTAAATGACTTAATAAGTGCTTTCTTCGTATTGAGGCTCATTTTTCTATACCACTATACAAAAAATCAATCTTACATTGTGTATCAGAGCAAAACAACTGATAGAAATACAGAAAATCTTACCTTTTATAAGCATAATTTTCACGCATATTATTAGAAATATTTTAAATAATGGTGAGGAAACTGTACCGTTGCAGCGTCAGAGTGAGGCAAAACACGCACATGCGACTGATTGAAGACTAACCATACGATTGAAGATTGCATTTTTATTACCACTCTTATATTATTTATATATAAATAAAATGAGATTCAACCTTACCAACAATTCATCCGCGTTCTCTTTTCTAGCATTTTCGGTCATTCGACCATCCTTAGCAAAAGTTATTCTTCAATTTGTGATCGTTAAAATTAAAGTATGCAGAATGTAAATTTATAAAATTTTAAAATCACTCCTATCTTTACTCGTTCTAGGACTATGTATACGAGATGGACTGCGCGTATGTATGTGAGATTCACGGTACGGAATCTTTCAGTCGAATTTTTAAGCACTTCCGCTTATCCATTCGCTTTGAAATATTGCATACAGGTTTGCTCCCGATGACAACACATTTTAACATTTTTATGTCGCTAAGATGCCCCTACGTTACTAATTGAAAAAAATGCCCTTCGAACTTAAGCAACCTCGTTTACATGCATATTTTCTTAGTGAAAGATAACTTAGCCTGTTTCGGTAACTTTGGATCTAAAATTTGCACACGTTTGAAATATTTAATTTTACCAAAACGCAGGGCTCTACTTACTATAATCGACTGAAGCCACATGATAACACGCTATTAGTTTTTTAAACAAGTTAAATAATATATATATATATATATATATATATATATATATTATGGTATACAGTTGTTACTAGAGATTCTTTACAGTAGCGACCGAAGTTTTGGGAAAATTTAGTACTTTCTAACCGGACCCCAATTTTCGGACGAAATCGAAAAATATCTCGAAAACGGTCGGTCCTAGCGCTCCGAAATATTTTTTCGACCCCCTCGGCGATATTCCATCCGTTCCCAGCGGTACCCATCGGATGATAATGTTTTCAAGTGCCCCCGGGGCGCCGTTCGGAAAACCTACCGATCCGATCTTTTGCTAAATACGTACAAACCTGTGCGCTAGCGCAGCTGTAAAGTATAAACATATGAAGACTAAAAAGTAGAAAATAAAAATATATAAAAAAAAATTTAAAACACCGCTCTTAAATTAAACGCACTAAAAGGTAAAAGATAAATTTAGGACGGTATTTCAGAATGGATTTGACAAAAAATCTTCATGGTGACGTGCAAGATTATGTGCAAGTCATAGCTTCAAATTAAAAATTTTATGTTTTTGCCCATTTTTTCTTATGCGTGATGAATAGCTTAAAGGGTGGGGTGCTCAGTTTAATGTACAAATCAATAATGCACACACTCACACACACATATATATATATATATATATATATATACTAGCTTCCCGTCGCAGCTTCGCCTGAGCTATATGGTTACTTGCGTTTCCCGTAGCGGTCAATTCTTTTATTTTTTGTAACCAGAGGCAGGTGCACATACAATAACGGTGGCAGTGGCTGTGTTGGTTGGATTACAGCGTCGTATATCTTCGCACCTCTTAAAAAATCAGAATTAAAAGAAAACCCGAAAGGTTTTTAAATATTTTTCTGAAGAGTACTTGTAAGCCCAGCTGAATATCGTATAGCTGGGATTAGGAAAATTTACAATCATTGTTCAAATCTTTTTTATCTTTCTTCATCCCCTTTCAAGGTCGACTTTCAAAAATCTAGAAATTGGTTTATTGACGTAAAGATTACACTCGCCAAAAATCAGGATGATTTCTTCATTGATTACCGGGAAATTAAAAAAAAAAAAAAATAGCAGAGATTGAAAAAAATTCAAAAATCTATTTTAACCCTTCGAACTTGGAATTTCAAAAAATTAAAAATTGGTTTTTAGATATTCACATCATTCAGTTCAAACCCAGCTAACACAGGGATAAACACTCACAGTTCATTAAAGTTTGTGCTTCGAACAGCAAATTTCCACTACTATATATATACGAGGTGCGACAATAAAGTAATGAGACTGATGTGAAAAAAAATGTTGCTTACCGTTTTAGTCATGTTTAGTGTTGTCTCCTTCAAATCAGTTCCTCTCTGATTGCACACGCTTATTCCAGCGCTTCTGCCATTGATGGTAACATTTGTGGAACTCATCTTTTGTAATTTCCTCCAAGACCCTCGTCACAGCTTTTTGGACATCTTGTGTTGTTTGAAAATGGTGTCCCTTGACCGCCATTTTGACTCTTGGAAATAGAAAAAAGTCGCACGGAGCGATATCTGGTGAATAAGGTAGCTGTGGTAGTACTGAAATTTGTTTTGAGGTTAAAAATTGCTGTACTGGCTGAGCGGTATGGGATGGCGCATTATTGTGATGCAGAATTCAATTATCAGCAATGTTGGCACGAAGAACTCGTTTACGAAGTCTTTCTAAAATTTCTTTGTAGAAATATCGGTTAACTGTTTGTCCAGGAGGTACCCACTCTTTATGAACAATTTCCTTGGAATCGAAGAAGCACACAAGCATGCATTTCACTTCTGGCTTTGACATGCGAGTTTTTTTTTGGTCTGGGTGATCCCTTTGAGCACCGTTGCGAACTTTGGCGTTTTGTCTCTGGATCGTATTGAAAAACCAACCTTCATCACCAGCGATAACACGGCTCAACAAATCTGGATTGATTTCCGTTTGCTCTAACAGATCGACTGCCACATTTTTCCGTGTTTCTCGCTGTTGTTGTGTGAAATTTTTGGGGACCATTTTTTCACAAATCTTTCTCATACAAGTACCAAGATCTTCAGTTAATATTAGACGAACCGTTTCTCGATTGATGCTGAGTTCTTCTGCAATGATTTTCACGGATAATCTTCGATCAGATCGTACGATTTCACGCACCCTGGTCAAGTTGACATCTGTCCGTGAGGTTGATGGTCGTCCACTGCGGTCTTCATCTTCAACATTCGTTCTGCCTTCACTAAAAATTTTATGCCACCGAAAAACTTGAGCTCTTGACATAACCTCCTCTCCAAAAGCCTTCTAAAGCTTACCGAAAGTTGTCGTCGCATTTTCACCCGATTTAACGCAAAAAGAAATGGCATACCGTTGCGCAATATTTTGCGGTTTCATTTCTGTGACGAGAGACACAAACACGTGTTCACTTATTACAGCACAACTCACGACTGAGCAGTTGCATCAATGTGCCGCTTGGACTAGAAGTAGCTTATAGACCAAGGTCAAAGATGGTGTGCCTACGCAAGCTGCAGGGTTGCCACATCTTGCAAAGAAAAATCAGTCTCATTACTTTATTGTCGCACCTCGTATATATATTTTGAGAGATTTCTCGAGATAAAATATATCCGAAAACCTTCTAGTTATGCCAAGAAACACGGGTAAACATTTGGTTGCGATTAATCGAGTAATTTTTTGTTTATCACGAACAAACAAAAACCCTCTTCCTCTTTATATAATAGCATAAATTTCTGACTCAGAAAATTTAAACGTCAAGATTAGAAAATCTTTTTACAAAAAATTGTTTGTGTGTGTGTTTTGGCTTCTGTTTCACTTCATAACTTTGGAACGGTATGATATAAAGGACTGAAATGTAGTAGAATATCTTCTACATACGGAGAATTTATGTCTTTAATATTTTTTTTCTTTAATTCATCTTGTGGTGGTGAGATACATAGATAGGATGTCATATTTCTATAAAAATATCTTAAGGTTTGATTTTTTGTTTACCTATTTATTGAATTTTCGATTAAATTCATGTTTAGGAAATAAATTTTACTTTTCTGGCATCATATCTCAAGAGCTATGGCAAGAAGGAAAATATGATAATGAGTAAAAGAAAAAGGGGTATGGGTTTTTCTGCATTTTTCGATCTTTAATGACCCAGGAACCCCAAAAAAAATAAAAAAGGGGGAGAATGTTCGTACATAATGTGTAGCGTGTTGGCGTGTTTTAAGATTAATAAATTTTATAAGATAAACCCGATTTTGATTAAATTTTGCGTAGAAACTCCTTCATATGGTAAAATTTTGGGGTCATTTCTGGGGGTTACATAGTTTTCTAGGATCAATTTTCACAAAATTTTGCAAACATAACCTCACTTTATATTAAGCAGTACATTCGTACGTGCTTATCTTACCATTTCTAAATAATAATTGCCCCAAAATTCCTTCCCTAATCCAAAATCGAAAAAAAGCTTTTATTCAATATAATAGTGGTTTAAAAAGAAAAATCTGATGTGGACACAACATGAATTCTTTGTACGCCTATTAAATTACATACACATTTTTTGCCGAACTTCATTTAAACTTATTTCATTTGAAAGTGAGATACGATCCTCCAATCTTTAATAAAAATTATTTTATTCTCTTTTTCATTTTTTGTTGTTATTATTATTGAATTATTATTTATTGTAAAAAGTTTTTTTACAATCGCAGGTTTATAATTATTAATAAATCAATATATTTATATTAGAAAAAAAGTTAAAAAAAAAAGGAAATGTAGTCGGATTGGAACCGATCGATGTGCCTTCCCCCTTGTAACATCCAAATATATGAAATATTTGGTTTAAAATTTTATTTGGCTGTAAGTCTGGAACCAATGAAAATATTACAAACAAATATAAATGGTTCTTACCGCTTATGATATATCGTTGAAAAGCTCTCTATTAAGGGTTATTACTGCAGTAAAGGAAAAGTCCAAGATTCAAATTTTTGGATTTTGGGCTTTTTTGGACCCTTTTTATCCAGTCGATTGCAATCAAAAGGGGAGGTGAACAACTAGATATTACTACAGTCCTAAATCAAAAATTTCAAGATTCTACGGCTAATCATTTTTGAGTTATGCGAGATACATACATACGTACAGAAATCACGCCGAAACTAGTAAAATTGGATTCAGGGATGGTCAAAATGGATATTTCCGTTGAAATCTGAAAACCGAAATTTTTCGTGATCACAATACTTCAAGTAATGTATAAGTAAGAAGTAATAATATAAAATAAAATTAGTATTTTCCTTAGTATTTTATATGTATATATATATATATATATATATATATACATACATACACATACATAAGTAAGGTCAGGCTTGTATTATATTATAATGATATAGATAGAAATTATATAAATCTGTTTATATTTAAATATAAACAGATTTATAATACTAACATCAGATTTAAATACTAACATATGCGCCAATATTAAAAAGCAACAAGTTGATTAACTTTCCTTGCTAACAAATGTGTATTTATACAGGTAAAACCGGGTACTGATATGCTAATATTTTAACGTAAAATAAGATTATTGGTAGAAGTGAATCTAACGCATGCGATAAAAGTATAATGCGCTTGCGCTTCAGTAGCTGTATTCACGGACCTGTTATGACAGGAATGAAACATTACTGCGTCGTGACGCGTTAACTCGACGCATTTTACAACTCCAGTGAACTGTTTGTCAATTTTATTTTTCGTTTGTTATAAATAAATTATCTGAAAGAATGAAATGATTTTTGAAGTAGTTATTAGGTCCGTCCCGAGTTCGAATCTCGGTCAGACATGGCGTTTTCATACACGCTACAAACCATTCATCTCATCCTCTGAAGCAATACCTAACGGTGGTTCCGAAGGTTAAATAAAAAAAAGTAGTTATTAGGTAAGAATTTGATGTTATTAAGAACAATTAATTTAGTGTGAATTTTATTAATATTAAAAGTTTGTTTTTGGGATCCCTGGATCATGAAAAGTTGAGAAATGCAAAAAACCATACTGCCATTTTTTGACTTATTACAATATATTATTATACTTTCCTTCTTACAGCATAGGTCTAGAGAGCTATGATGCCGGGAAATTAAAAATGACAAAATAAGCATTACGGCCTTTCTCGTAATCCGAAATATTGTGCGAAAACAGTTCTTTTCTCCGGTTTCATACAGGTGGATATGTTACTTTTTAAGAATTTTTTTTTTACATAAATTACACATTCATAAATACAAACTCAAGAATAAGTTACATATTTAATTTTTTAAATATCGGTCTACACCATTGATTGTTAAAAACGTTTCGCCCACCGTCCACACATTGAGAATCAAAAATTTTCTATCGCTTTCCAAAATTTTTAAATTTATCATTTGTTGAAAATCTTTCAGTTGCTGTTTTTAAGATGCACTTTAAAAACCGGCAATTAAGAGCGCATCTTAGAAACAGCAACTGCGATTATTATTTTTAAACGTGGCATATCCTATTTCTGAGTTGAAACTTTTATTTTGTCTGAGAGCAATTAAAACGCATATTTAATCATATTTGGAAGTATTTTTAATAAAATTGCTTTCAAAAAATTTATAATTTCATTTATATAGTTACATAACAACAATAGCGATAGAATATTTAATATAACAATACAATAATTAAAACAATCTGATATGTTCTTTTTATATTTATCTTTTATTTTTCTCTTTTATTTTTATATTTCTCGTGTTGGTTAGAAACGTTGCTACAGCACTAAATCCACGCTCAGACAAATATGATGATGAGAATGCTATCAAAAACCGTAGAACAATCGACCATAATCCAGCGTACAGTTGCGGGATTGGCTTTTGCAGCCAAAATCCTAGGTAGCCACTCATAATCTTTGCCATTTTTTTTAATCAGCCATCGCCTTTTTAGACCGCCTGAACGCCCCCAATTTTCTGTGGGCTTTCTACCACCTCCCTGAAGGCCTCTAGTGCCCACAAGGGGGCGTTATAGCCCACTTTGAAAATGAATGGTGTACACGATTCATACTTGTGTGTGGCAGACAATGATCCCATTTTTACGCCTTAAAACTTCGATTGAGGGAACCCGAAGAGATGGCATTGTAATTTACACGGGATTAGCATAATAAATATTTAATAATGGTGTAAGTTTTACGTTTTATTAAGGCGCAAAATAATACGGTTTTATTGTGTTAGGAAAAAATAAATTTGATTATCCGAAGAAAACGTTTTATCTAATAAAACCCCCAGAAATTTCGCTTTGTGGGCTAACAGAAATATTATTGTTATCATTAAAGAAAATTCTATCCATGCAATCAACCCTGTTATGTCTGTCTACCTGAGAAACATACAATTTTATACGTATGTACGATTTTGAAATTTGTTCTGGCAACTTTATTTTTTGTAAACTTTCTAACTTTTAATTCTTCCAATTTTTCATTCCTTGATTGAATTTAAAAAAAATAATTTTCCCCTTTATGAGCTTAATTTTCATGGTTAAAATATATTCTGCCTTTATTAGAAGGTTAGGGACTATTAAACCTCCGTTGTTAAAAATAGAGATTTAAAAAATGTTATAACGATCGGTTATTCTATACTTTGTCTATCTCATTCATATCAAACATATCTTTTAAAATTTAAAAGAAATCTATATTTAAAAAGTAATTTGGTTTTTAAAATTTTAAAAATAACGATTCCTGAAACAGATAGCTATTATTTTAAACTAGAAAACAATCGGTCTAAAAACGTTGAAACTGGACGAAGACAATCAGAATAGGTTAGTCATTAGACAATTAGTTGAAATAGTCAATAAATATGATGTATTGTCAGTCATAGGATTTATATTAACATAATCGGAATGTTTCGTGAGTAATCGATAGTTTCCGGCGTCTCTTAATTATACATTTCATTACCTTTGTACAACTGTTATACGAAATGACATCACTCAAACTAGTCGACCTTTTTGAAATCATCTTCAGTTAATAAATAGTTCGCATCGCTAGTAATCTTGTTACAAAGATTCAAGCGTCTGAAACAGACGATTATCTAACCAAATTACAGGGTGTATCAAAACATTTTGTAACATTAAATTATATAATGTATAAAAATCTTTAACTTATACATCTAAAATAAAACAAATTTCTCTTTTACAATAATTAATCTTTTTTTAAAATTATTAATTTATTAAGTTTTAAATAAAAAATTAAATAATTATCGAGTATAAAGTACAGCTATATAACAATAAAGTAACAAAACTGTAATTATGCGAAAAATCACATTAACATTTTGATTTTTTCTATTCAATCATTTTAAGCTCTATTTATATGTGTATGATAAAATAATTCTTTTTTATAGAAAAACAATAACCAAAATTATGATTTCCTTTTTTTCACGTTTAAAATTTAAAAATTATAAAACTTTGTGATTTAAAATTTATTTAAATTTTCTTTTCAATTAATTAAAATATTGAATTGATTAAGTATAGCAGAGCTTAATATTTTTAAATTTGTTTGATAAAAGCAAAATTTAAAGTAAGTCAAAGAAATTTCTACATTTTATACAAAAAATCTCCATTTTTTGAAATTTTTTTAAAGCAGAACTTGTTTTTAAAAAATAACTTTTAAATTTTTAAGCTGTAAAGCCCAAAAAAAAACATAATTTATAGTTTATTATAATATAAATAATTATTTTAAATAATCTTAAATACGAGTAATATTACATTTCAGGGTGGTCATAAAATTGTTGGTTTTAAGTTTCGTATCGCTACTTTCAGCAAGTGTTAAACTTGGTAGTTTAAACAATAACGCAGGTCTATATTATGAACGACTTTGTAAAATGAAATTACCAAATCAAAAAAATCGGCTTAACTCGTATTCCATTTACAATTCGTCTTACCCCCGATCTCCTTGTTTTTCTCTTTCCTTTCCTAACACAAATAAAATGCGTGCTCAAAACCTACTTCTAGTTTGTCCAGACTTTCTACTGGACTGATCGGGCTGACTTTTTTTTTACTCTGCTCGGAATAGCCCGCAGATATGTCCTCAACACCTGTCTTTTATATCCAGTTACTTATTTAACAATTCGCAACTGCCGGTTGGATTAAGAGAAACAATAGTAAAACCTTGATCAGACCAATATCTCAAATATCACAATCGATTATAAAATAAAGAATAGATCAGTTTAAAATCTATATTTTTTATTCAAAATATAAACATATGAAGTAATGTTAAAGTAAGTATAAGAAGATATTTAATATAAAAAATAAATTACAATTCAAAAGGCGTTAATTAAATATAAATGAGCACATAGTTACGTATTCGGGATGTAGAACATTCAGTTTTTTTTATCAATATCATTTAAAACTTCATCGATAAAGTAATATTGTTTTTCTAAAAGAAAATATTTTGTTAATTAGTCCGGTAATTTATTGAAAATGGCAATGGAAGCATAAAAATGATCCTTTCTCGTAAGCTGATGGTATTGTATTTAGTTACACGAAAACAGAACTGTTCACTAGTTAATTAGAGATAGATGTTATTTTTTTTTAAATAAGTAATTTTTCTTTTTAGCAAAGATTGGACATTGAAAAATAAAAATATAAGGATAAAATATCATTTTTTATTTTTTAAATATCTGTCTAGAAGACTCAAAACAACGATTTGACATCCATTTTCGTATCTCGAAAACTCGTTTTCACTTTTGAGCGAGTCTCAAGAGATGAGATTATATTTTAGACTGGAATAAAATAACGACTTGCTCTCGATTTAAATCGAATGAGTGGTATACAATATTGCATTATAGATTTTTTCCCTTTACCTTTCACAAATTTCAAAAAGTGCAGCTTTTTTAAATACTTATACAATTAAAAGAAGATAGCAGTGAAATTTGAACTTTACGAAGAAATCTTAGGAAGATTTAATTTATCAAACAACTAATTAATTTAATTTGATTTACTCATCGATTTAATTTATTTCAAACAACTCAGTTCTGTAAAATATGTAACAATACAATTCGTTTGAAGTTATTTTAAAATAAGAGGTGTTGTAAACTCCGAATCTCGGCAAGCATGTAGGAAAGGAAACAAACAAAATTCTACAACGTAAAAGAAAGAGACGGTTAGAGAAAAAGCGTCAAAAATACCAAGAAAGGAAAGCAAAAGAAGATAAAGAAGCCAAGCGGGTAAGATTGGTTATTCATAACCTGAGAGCTACCGAAACACCAGAACAGCGTGAAGTTCGATTGGCATTTTTGACGCCAGAGCGAATGTAAAACTTGATAACAATTTCATTTAATTATGACTAAAAAGTAGAAAAAAAATTAAAAACAAAAACAAAATGAAAATAATTATAAAGAAAAGCATCGGGCGCGCTCTCATATACAACTTTTTTTTTAATAATTAGAGCACACCCCCGCTTTTCTTTTTAGTCATACAAAAATAACATTTTTTTAAAAGTAATTTTCTTGAAAACAAAATCACTTTTTACTTTTTGGCACGAATTCTCTTTTCTTTTTTTCTTGTTATTTATTTTTTTGAAGAAAGCTTGTTTTTAAAAATTAAAAAAAAATAAAATAATTTGATGTTAGGATGCATTATCAAAAAATTACGTAAAAATATTGGACGACCAAATATTTTTGATACAATGCATTTTTTTTTTTAATTTAAAAAAATCTATTTTACTTTGAAATTAATATAATTCATTATAATTTCCGGCGTCATATCAGTGATAAAAAATGAATATTTGATCATTTTCATTTATGTTATTAATTCTAGTCGTGAAATAGAATAATAGTATCGTATATTATTCATTTGCGGTATTAAATATGCAAACGGTAGGTGAATAAAGCAACTAAGTACATTTAGTTAAGTTTGTTCAGCTGACTAGTATAAGATAAGCAAGAGGAAAACTGGACCCACGTAGTCTTCTAAGAATATACCCATTATTATATTCATATGACACGTTCTAACTCGCGTAAATTCCAGTTTTATTACTGTACTCTTTGAATAAAAAGTTTCCCAATTTTGTATACCAACTGTGTCCTTTATACTTCTTTATTTGTAGACTTTTTTTTTTTTTAACAGTGTTAACATTTTTGTATATGACGAGTAAAGATATGTTTTCTACAGAAGTGTAAGAGTGTCTATACGAAGTCTATTATTTGTTATTGAAAAGTGTATATTATTTGCATCCTGCTATTTTAAATTCAGTTATTACAAAACAAAAAAAATTGCTTCGGGGTTAATAAAATTTTCCGAAAATTATGTAAAGTTCAAACAAAAAATAATAAATTAGGAGGAAGTTGAATATTTCGATTAAAAGAGTTATTTATGAATTTGAGAAAAAATTTATAAGAAATTTTATATTTTTTTTTAGAGCCAGTACTCGTTTGAGTAAAATTTTCATTAAGTCCAGAAATCGAGCTGAAATATGACCTCTCTGATTTTTGACTTGTAAAAGGCGTTGCTGAATTTTTCGGGCTAATTTTTTTTCTTTTATCTATAAATATTTCATCTCCTATTCCAAACATTTGATTTATCTTCATCAAACATTTTGATGAAGGATTTGGTTGCAGTAAATCATTGATTATAATAATGTTAATAAACGCCAAAGTATATTAAGTAAGAAGAAGCAAAAAACCTCCTTTTATATATATATATATATATATATATATATGTATTGATATGCTGCGTACAATACCTGTCTCAAAAAATGACATAAGTATGCTTTTAACTATTCATGAAATATAAAACCAAACGAAGATAACAAACACGCGCGCGCGCGCGCGCGTGTGTGTGAGAGAGAGAGCGAGCGAGTGAGAGAGAGAGAGAGAGAGAGAGAGAGAGAGAGAGAGAGAGAGAGAGAGAGAGAGAGAGAGAGAGCGAGTGAGGGAGTGGGAGAGAGAAATGCACATATATAGCAATTTTTTATTCAAAATTTTAATACGTTTGAACTTACATTTAAACAATTGTAGATAAATTTTTTTAAAAATCCGTGAAGGGAATTTTTATGTTATTTCCCCTCGATTATATACTATAAAATATAAAAAACATAAAATGGTGATACGCTTGACTAGAGTGGGACCTTTTCCTTTAATCTTACACCGTACAATACTCGTTCAGCAGCAACTACTTATACCACGTTCTTTTCAAAATTAACTGTTTGCAAACGTCAATTTTCGTATTACTCCAGTATATTTTCTAAAAAAGTCCCGAACCATTTTAACGTTCAAATAACAAAAAGTAATCTAATCAAAGAAATAGATGAATGGGTGAAACACAATATATATTTTAAATTACCAAATTGAAATACAAAAATAATCCATACTAATAACAATAAATTTAACATATTATAATGAATAGCATACAACAAAATTAATTAATATACTATTTAACATTAAAAGTAAATATATACTATTTAACATATATAAAACTCTGAATGTTCAAGTGAATGCTAAGGCAGTATAAATTCATAATAGCATTCAGTTGTCTTATCATACGTTATCTTATAATGAATTTTTTTTCTTTTATTTCTCAATTACGGAATTATTTTTATTTTTTGATTTTAGATCATGAATTTATTGCATTTTATTTTATTTGATTTCTATGTAAATTTAAATAATTTTTACATTCCGGTTGTATTTATTTTTTCTTTTAAGTCCGTTTTATTTAACATAATTTTTTTATGTTTTTTTTTTTTTTATATTTGTCATGTTACACAATTCACGTATTTTTGTTTAGATAAATATTGTATTTTTAATTAGTTCTTTTATTAATCATCCTGTTACAATGATATGAATTCGCGGCTAGCGCTCAAGGTTTATTTTGCTAGCTGCATCAAGAATAAATTTGTTGAATAAAATTAAATACGTAATTTTCAATTTACAATAAATAAATAAATTGACAGCATTCTTTAGAAATGCTTCTTACATTTAATTTTTTCTTGAAGGTTTAACGGGTGTAAAAAATCCTCACCGCGACTTTATTGCAAAATCTGAGAATATTTCCTTATTTCTGTGACAGTTATATTATTATTATTTTTATAACACAGTTATCACCTTTAATAATGCTATAAATCGCTCCTAGAAGACAATTATTCTGAAGAATAACGGGCTTATTGCGAGCTACACGATTTGCATGAATAGGTCACAGGGAACTACTTAATAATCTACACAGTATTAAGTAAAAAAAAATAATCGAGAACTAGCTGAATCTAACTACAAAAATCAATTGTCTTGTAGACAAATTTCATAGTCCAATTTTCGAGAGGTAAGATCTATACCAAAAAAGCAAATTTAAAAAATACAAAGACAACAACATAACTATAACAAAGTTGGCTACGGAGTTGCTAAATTTTTTGGTACTGAGAAACTGAAGCTAATTTCGATAACTAGTTTTCGAATGATTTCAAGGGTTTCCCTCACAACTCTTTACATTTAAAATCTTATTTAAAATAAAAAATTTATTTAAAAAAAATTTCTATATTTTGTTTTAAAATAAAATGATGAGTTATATTATAAAACCAAATACCTAAAAAATATCTAATTTCTAGATCTATTCTACAACGAGTTGCGAAAATTGGGGTCAAATATATATTGCACTCACTTTTTCCACATTTTTGCGTTTAATTTAAAGTAACACATTAAAGGGGTGAAATATTTTCATTATCATTTTAAAATTTTTAGCTTTGAACGATACAATTGAAACATTTAGACTCGCTGAATGATAATTACTAGAAGAATGAATTTTTTTTCGCAAAATCTGTATGTTTAGTATGATACTGATTATTCATTTTTCTGTAGTTTTTATACTGATATGGTAAATGAGATGTAGTTTTTTTCAAATGAAAGTCTAATAAATTTTATCTAATAAAAGATAATTCGATAAAATTAATATTTCCATAGTTATTAATGATTAAAATTATTTGAATAGCCGCTATTTTAGAATTTTCAAAGTAATCTTTTTAAATTTAATTATTTTATTGATGTTGTCGGGAAAATGTGCACTAAATCTCATTGAAATATGCTAATCCGTTCTTAAGGTAGACTTATTTACTGAAAAAAAAAAAAAAAAAAAAAAAAAAAAAAAATGGCAGACTGAGGGAAAGTGAAGTGACATAGGCTTCAAATAATTTTTTTTCTGCTTATTTTGATATCCTGAATATTTCTCTTAAGTTTGACTTACATATCCCGGGAAACTGTGTGTATACTTTGTTTCTAGGTAGTGCAAAGAGTTAGCATATTCCTTCCTATACGGAAACGGACAGTTCCTGACCGAAAAAGTTGAATTTCAAAGTCATGCCGCATTGGTACTGTCTCCCGGTAACTATTTCTTTTTCTAGTTTGTTTATCGGTATTAATTCTGGCTGGGTGATTAAAAGATATAATTATGTAAAAGTACATTTACCTGAAGAAAAGAAGGTGCTTACCTGCAGGCCCAATTCTACAATTTTGCATAAAGTATTTGAAGTCTTCCGGAAATTCTGTAGAATTGATCGAGTGACACTGTTTGAATATTTTTTAATAATATGTTGTAATGTGCGTATGTGGGCAAACATTTCTCGCAAACCGTAATAAATCACAATCACGGTTGTGTTAATCGATTACATAATAATTTACTGTATCTGTGGTTCCGATTTGCTGATAGTATTTCCTGTTATTGTTTAACTTTTTTTTGATAGACTGGAAATGTACTTCTATACACCTATAAGTAAATAGTTTTTATTGTAACATTTCCGTATTAAAAATAAAATCGCGTATATAAAAAAACCAATAAAACAGATTCCAAACAACGTGTGATAAACTGTAACGTCATGTCATTGTAAATATAAATAATAAAAGTAAGTGTAAATTTAATTTACAAGTAAATAAATAAACGTACGATAATTGATTAATTGGATCTTAATTAATACTAAATAGATTTGTTAACTAATTTATAATTTATCAAACAACATTTGGTTTAAAAAGTTTATTTTTACTTCCTTGTTTGTAATCGCGAAAAATTTCGGTTTTCAGATTTCAATAGAAATATCCATTTTGACCATCCCTGAATCCAGTTTGACTAGTTTCGGCGTGACGTCTGTACGTACGTGTGTATCTCGCATAACTCAAAAAGATTAGCCGTAGTATGTTGAAATTTTGGATTAAGGACTGTTGTAACATCTAGTTATGCACCTCCCTTTTGATTGCAATCGACTGGACCAAAAGTGTCCAAAAAAGCCCAAAATCCAAAAGGTTTGGATTTTGGACATTTTCTTAACTGCAGTAATAAGCCCTCATTGAGAGATTTTCAACGATATATCATAGGTGGTACTTATTTTCATTGGTTCCAGAGTTATAGCCAAATAAAATTTTAATTCATGAAATATTTGGACTTACAAGGGGAAGGCACATCAGACTTCATCTCCTTTTTTTAAATTAAAATATATTGATTTATTAATAATTATTAACCTATGTTCGTAAAAAAAGTTTTACGATAGATAATAATTCAATAACAACAAAAGAAAATATATAAGAGGTTATTAATAAAATAAAATTCTATGTACTTTTCATTTTAAAAAAATGTGTATATGTAATTAAATAGGCGCACAAGGAAGTCATGAAGTGTGCACATCAGATTTTTATATTAATCAACACTAATCTCTTTAGAAGCAGGATAAGTAATTTAATTTATCACATTATCTGTTTTATTTTGTTCGCAGAACTTATTCATTTTGAGTGAATATTAATCTCTCCTTTGCCGAGTTCATTTTCTTTTTGTTCTATTCTTCTGGAATCCTTCACGTGTTTTGAGTTTTTATCTGAACGTGCTTCTGACTGTGACTTCCTGTGTTTCTGTCTTTTTACTTCTTTTAGATTTACTTTGACCTGTTTGAATACCACCTGGTAGTTGTATTTCTGTTGTTTCTTGGTCAAATATTTCCATGTATAATGTGTTTTAGTCCATTCTCATAAATTATTGTTAGAAGACAAATCTTTTTTCCCTAATCTTATCTGACTTCCGATAAAGTTCATAATTTTTTTTAGTTTCAAATTACCTTTTGCTTTTTTGGTCTGAGTATTTTTCTCAGTAAATTTCCTTTTTTCAATTTTGTTTATTTTCTTTGTATAAGGTTGTACGTTTTAATGATATTTCACTATTCACAATGCGAAAATTAAAATTATTTATTTCCAAAATAATTGAAAAAAATAATAAAGTTCTTGATAAAAATAATTTTATACATAAAAATCAGTACGGCTTTCAATCTGGAAAGTCAACAAAAGATGCGGTTTTACATGTAACTAGAATAATCATCAACAATTTTAATAAAAATAATAAGAAAAGTAGTAATATTTCTCGATTTAGCTAAGGCATTTGACACAATTTTTCACAAAATTTTAATACATAGACTGAATAACTGCAGTACACGAAGCCAGTAAAAGAACTATTTGAAAACTATCTTAAGGGTAGAACTCAAATTCTGAGTTTAAATTTCAGTGATAACAGAAAATCCAAAAACGTCGGACTACTACAAGGTACTGTTCTCTCCAGTAATTTTTCTAATATATATAAACGATCTTTTAAAATAGAACCTTCCCAACGGTACCATATTATCTTTCGCTGATAACACAGCTTTGGGTTTCTCGGGTTTTTGGGTTTTCGACGTGGGATGAAGTATACATGAGTGCCACCTGTGGATTACTTATGGTAAAATGTTGGTTTGAAAGCAACCTAAATAAGACAAAATATATATCGTTATAGCCTACTGAAACCGGCAAATCCCATCGTGAATTTCGACTAAAACTACATACATGTTCAGTAAATAATAGCGAATCGATAAACAGTAACTGTCGTTGTTAGTCGATAGACGAACTCAAGTCAATAAAATACCTTGGAATAATATCGAACTTTCATATGAAATAGAATGTCCACGTACAGTAACATCAAGACTTAAATACCTTATACGTACTTTTTACAAAATAAACAAAAATTAATGATCTTGGAATAATAAGAATTATGTATTTTGCATATGCTCATTCATTTTTCAATATGTAATCGAGATACGGAAAGGAATATATGATAGCCAACTTAATAAAATATTTATTCTCCAGAAATATTTAATTAGAACACACCTCGGTAGACCAAGGTTATATTCCGTCACACGATTATTTGAAGAATTTAAGTACCTACTTTAAGGGAAATATATGTCAACAAAATAATACTGTACATAAATGATTTTGAATGTAAAAATACACCGTACAGTATTTTACTTCATCAGCGAAAGATAATATGGTACCGTTGGGAAGGTTCAATTTTAAAAGATCGTTGATATATATTAGAAAAATTACTGGAGAGAACAGTACCTTGTAGTAGTCCGACGTTTTTGGATTTTCTGTTATCACTGATATTATTTAAACTCAGAATTTGAGTTCTAACCTTAAGGTAGTTTTCAAATAGTTCTTTTACTGGCTTCGTATACTGCAGTTATTCAGTCTATGTATTAAAATACTGTAACTTTAGAAGTAATAAATACTTTAAAACCACCAAGTTGGTCTAGTGGTGAACGCGTCTTCGCAAATCAGCTAATTTCGAAGTTGAGAGTTCCAACGTTCAAATCCTAGTAAAGGCAGTTACTTTTATACCGATTTGAACACTAAATCGTGGATACCGGTGTTCTTTGGTGGTTGTTTCAATTATCTCAGAAACGGTCAACCTGAGACTGTACAAGACTACACTTCACTTGTACCCATACATATGATCCTCATTATTCATCCTCTGAAGTAATACCTGACTGTGATTCCCGGAGGCAAAACAGGAAAATAAATTAACAACGTTTATAGTGAAACGTTGAGAAAGCTTAAAAACCATTACAAATAAACCGCGAGGAATGCTAACAAAGAGATCCTTTTTTGTACGGCAATGGTCGTCGTCACACCACCGCCAGCATTAAAAATGTACTTAACCAGTTTTAAGTGCTAGATTTTTTACCATCCCCTAACAGCCTTAATTTGACACTGTCTGAATTTCATCTGTTTACACAATTGAAAAATTGTCTGCTCGACAACTTCAAAAGCAATGAATGACCTTATGGATAGAGTCAACAAATGGATGGGTGGCGTCGTTCTTTGAAGAAGGAGTAGACAAACTGGTGTCACATTACAAATGTTCGTATTTGGGAGGGACTATGTCGAGAAGTAATTTAAGTATTATTGTAACTTATATATATATATATATATATATATATATAATGTGTATATATATATATATATATATGTGTGTATACAGAAAATTCTTTTAAATTTAATTTATTTTTATTTCTCGATCGGAGGTTAATTTATAAATAGCCTTCCTATGAATATTTTGTTGGGGTATTTATTTTAATTTATATTTTTGAAACTGGGGAGCATAACACTCAAGAAGATTTTTTCTAATAACTCTTTTATTTTTATATTATTAAATTATTATGAATATTTGAATGTTTTTTTATCTCAAAATAGATATATTTTGGTGTAACTGTAACACGAGAACCGTTGAATGGTAAAAGGATGCAATTTGGTGAAAGGTTTTCCGGGATATTTTTAAGAAAGCTATTAGTATTCGTGTAAAAAAAAAATTGCAAAAATTCCCTTACCACTCTCATTTCTTTACAAATAAAAAAATCTATATGTTCGAGGTTTTAAAGTTGTGTGAAATTTTCTAATAAAAACATATACAGAGTGTATCACGAAGTTCTCCCGGGACTTTTAACCTATTCTACTTGTGTAAATAATGGAAAAAGTTCATATAATTATATGTCCTAAAATGCTTCGTTTGTGAGTTACGGCTAGTGAAAGATTTCGCTCGGATTTCTGCTGCCGCGGTGAAATGAAGTAGTGAAATTTTTAGGACGTTAATTAAGTGTTAGAATTAGTGATTTCTTATGGTCGTTAATCTAAAAAACGAATAAAATAGGTCCCAGAACAGTATCTCTAGCAGTTTTTAAGAAATCTGGGGTGCAAACCAATAAATTGGGGTAAAAAGCCCTGTTTTTTATGTTTGTCGTATAATAACTTTGTTAAATGGGTGATAAACAAATAAAACTTTTATAGAGATTTTAATTATGAATGAAACGGTTTAAGATAGTTGAATAAAACAAAGAAAAGTTAAAAAAGTTTGAATTTTATTTAGAAACAGTACGTTACTACATTTGTCAGAAAATTATTTATTTAATGTAAACAAAAACCAAATTATTTTTTGGTGATGTAAAAAGTTTTTAAAAACAAAATTTACTATTAAAAGATTAAAAAAAATTGGAAATTACGCACCAATTATAAAATAAAAATAATTAAATAAGACTAAATTTAATATTTTTGTGAAATATTAATAATAGAAGTACAAAAATTATTTGAAAAAATATTTCATATCCCTTTTCTCTCCTTCCCCGTAAAACCTAAAAGCGATCATTACATCTTCGGGATTTTTCATTTTTTTTTACGTGTTTAAGTATACATATGTCAAGATTGGTTTTCTAATGAAATATATCTAAAGAATTGTATAGAAACTCAATCCCCTTTATCTGGTTAAGAGGGGGTAATTGTTTTTCAATTTTTTTCTCAGTAGTTACCGTTTTATAAAATATAAGCATTGTTTTATCCTTCACTTCTTCCCAAATTATCATATTCATTACTGTTAAACGTAATATTACATTTTGAAAACGATGAATTAAGTATTTTGGTTAGAAATAGTGGGAGAATGTTTCATAACTACGTCACCAACTTTTTAACAATTTTAAAAAGAAGGTTCTCAATTCAACCCGTATATTTCTTCTGTTTTGTTTGTCCGGGCATAATTTTTCACCAAATGTATCAATTTGATGAACTTTTTTTAAACAATAGAGGATAATCCCACGGTGATCCGTTAATATAACCGAATGGTTCTGGCGTATTTAAAAAAACGTATAGGGCGAAAAAATCCGATCTAGGTAGTAGAATCTGTTTATTGTGTTTTTGTTAAGCTTCTGCGTTTAATACGTGCCTTAGATTACTCGATATTTGACTCATTTTCTCCAAACGATTATTTCTTTCACTGGTTTTTTCGATTCCCAATTTTTCATTTTGATTCTCTCTTATAACAGTCAATCGATGCGAACGTTTTTCTGGCGTTTCATCATTGCAAGTAGATTTAAATCGACGAAAAACGGTGCGATCTTTGTTCTTATGTCTTTTTGAAAAAAAAATTAAGAAAATATTGTACTAAAAAGAAAAAAACTTTTCCTTTGAAACCTATTTTTTTGAAGTTGACGTCATATTTAGAATTACCCTAATGTCTTTATTCAAATAAATTTCGTAATCGGTACACTCAAAATTCATTTAAGATCTGGCGCCGACTTCAGAAAATATGTTTCAGAGATCGTATTGAGGGTGTAGTGGAAAATTATTTTTTCTTTTTCAGTGCAATTTCTGTTTAATTAATTTTTTTGTAGTCTGTTCAATCTTTTTTTAAAAATATTAATATTTTACTGAATTAAAAATATACTATAGTTAAATACGATTCTAAAAATGTAGTTTGAATTCAACAAAATGGGTTTTGTGGTTTATGCGAAAATTATAATAAATATATTTATTTACAAAGGATTTTGGAGGATTTATATCGATATACATATATATAACTTTCATATGCATCAAAAGTTATCTACCGATATATATATATATATATATATATGTATAAATGTATGTAACTTTCATATGCATCAAAAGTTATATCTACCATTATAGCCCGTATGTTTGATTATTCTGTACGATGTACGCTGTCGACATATGTCACCCATCTAGAGCTAGCTTTACAACAAACATCTGTGTATCATGTCTTTGTGGCTACTCTGTTTGGTTTGAGAAGTTCGCTTAATTAACTTGTTCCATTAACTTTCCTAGAATTTAGCTTATAATATCCCTTGTGTTTGTATCTATCTATCTATTTATCTCTTGTCAGCCCTTTTGTTTATTTGTGTTTCCATTTCATGCGTCTGTATTCCTTTTTCTAGTTTTCCCATTCTCATTAGTCTGACGACAGAAACATTTCATTTGGTATATTATATTTATGTATGTATTTATTTTAAATAACAGAGAGTAGTAATTATAATAAAATGTTCTTTTGTAGTCTAAAGATGATATTAATATTTAAATATGAAAAGTTTCTGTTTTGGAAAATATGATTTTTATTCAAAATACTTTATTAATTTTTGTACTTAAAATTTATATCGATTAATAGTAGAAGAGGATGGAAAAAATTGTTATTTTTGAAAAAACACCACTTTCATACAGAATGATTGACCGAAAATGTAAAAAACTTTCAGGACATGTTCTACTGGCGAAAGTGAAGAAGAAAATTCACATAAACATAGTTTCGAATACGCTTCCTAGTGTCGGCTAGTGAAAAATTTCTGCGCCTTCGGTAAAATTAAGCAAGACTGTAATTCTCGGGACCTGAAAAAGTGAAAAAAGTAGTTTCTAAAATCGTATTTCTAGTAGTTTTTGAGAAATATGGGGTAAAATAAAAAATATTGGGTTCGAAAAACACACTATTTTATGTTTGGTGTAAAATAACTTTATTACATGAGTAATAAATACATAAAAATTTTAATAAATATTTATAAATAATTTGATTCTGAGTGAAATGGTATAAAAAAAGTCTACAGAGATTAAATAAAAATAAGAATTTCAAGGTTTATAAAAAATAAAACATATAATGTGGCGGATTTTAACCAGGTATTAACGAAACAAAATGTTCATTTACGAATTAATAATAAAAATGAAAAAAAAATAAGTCGGCTAAGAATTCCAACTGAAAGCTTTGACCTTGACCAACTACTTCTTAGGAGGAAGGTTAGGTGAAACATTAAATAATATATGTATGCAAAAAAATAAATATGTAAAACAAATCTTTTTACACTTTCAGTAAAATTTTATTCAAACCATGGTGACCGTACACCCCCCCCCCCTATTAATCAGTTTTAACCAAAATAAAATTACATCAATGATCTGTATTCAGATTAGAAATCATCGCAGAAAATTTCATAAAAATTGTCAAAAAAAAAACATAATGAAGGAAAAAAAAGCAAAATATCCCTCATCCCGGAATTAAATTAAATACTGCGATCGTCCAGAAATGTTTCCGCATTTGTGCACCAGCTGGTCTCAGTTTTTGTTCTGCTAGTGCTGTACGAGATTCAGTAGCTGTACTGTGATACAGAGTGATTTTGCGAGGGTTTATAATGAATAAAAAAAATTAAAATACCGCCGACTGTGAGGTACCATCGGCCATACGTGTTTTGAATGCACAGGGTGTTCGTCTTGTGGAAATTCTTCGTCAAATTACTGTCGTATATGGTGACAGTATAACAAATGAAGGAAACTTAAGAAAATAGTGTCGTTTATTTACGGCGGGAGAACGTCTGTTCGTGACCGAGAACCGACGTTTCACTTCAGAGTGATACATTTTCTGTATGTTTACGGTCTCTGTTACATGAAATTGTGACTTTCATCAAAATTCCCGTAAAGTTTGTGTCCGTTGAGTCCCAAATATGTTGACAGACAATCACAAAAAAAAAACTCTTGACTTCTGTTGTTATTACTTGAGCGGTACCACAGAGATGGCGATGAAATGCTGGATTACATAGTGAATGGTGATGAAACGTGGGTTTCATGCGTGGGAAGAGTACGGCGATTATAAGGACACATTTTTATTATATATGCGCTGATTTGTACGGCGACAGATCGGCTGTATAATATTTTTATTTTCCTTTCTGTAAGCCAAAAAAAAACGTGTATGTTTTTCCCCCCTCTTGATTTCTTTTCATTATCTTTTGTATACGTGTATTATCGCACCGAATAGCGCCCTGTAATGAATGCGCTGCCTTCTTAAGTCCTCTAAACATATCTCAAAGTTAAAAATCCGTCTTTATAAAAAAAACCTGTTTTTGTTTACGTATTCTAGTGTAGGAAGGGTGTAATGTGCAGTAGGCTATGTATCTGAATACCTTATTTGTACTGTGTAATTTTCGTCTACACTCTAATTTGATCGTTGTTATTTTTGACGATTTTAATGATTTTTACAACCAAAAGATCTTTTATTTTGATCAGTTCGTGATCAAAATTTACATTATATAGATCACGTGAAGAATGAGAAAACATGCTATTCCACGAGTAAAAAAAAGAACTACGCCTATATTTGCCTGGATAGAGTAAAAAAATCGTGGTAAAACTATAATTACAACGGAATTAGAAAATACGTAATTACAAGTAAATAATATATTTTATTAAAGCCTACATTAATTATTCAAATTACTCATATGAAGACATGGAATTATATTAAGGTTATTCTATAAAGATAAAAAATGACTAAAAAATAAATCAATATTCAGAAGGCATTAATGAAAATTATTTGAGAACACATTATTACAGATTATTTGTGTACAGATTGAGATTGAGATGCAGAAAGTCAGGTACTTTTTGCAATTTTTTTTACTAGAATTATTTAACAAATCGACAGAGTAATATTGGTTTTGTAAAATAGAATCTTTCAATCGTATTTTAAATTAGTCGAAAGATTTTTAAACTGTTCCGTCATTTATTAAAAATGTAACGAATGTATAACAGGGCCTTTCTCGTAAGACGAAGTATTGTGTTGAGTACACGAAAACACAATACTTATATATCTAATTCTGTAGTCTGGTTTGATAAAGGATATTGATATTATTTTAGTAAAAATTATACAAATTCATTATTATAAACGCAAGGTAAAGTTAACATTTTTATTTTCTAAATATCGGTTTACATAATCCATACTTATAAGCGGCAAGTAGTTGGATCCGATTGTATTTTAAAAAATCGTTCTGATTTTTGAAGGTCAAAAGTTTTTTTGCACGATCAAAAGCTTTTTCAAAGTCAAAAAGTGCAATGTGTGATTCCATACCAAACTCGCTTCTCTTTTCAATCGCTTGATTAAGTATAGGTACATTATCGATGCGAGATCTACCTCTACGAAAACCATTTTGTTCCTCTTTCAATAAAGCCTCTGAAATCCGCTGAAGACGCACATTTTAGATCATAGCGTGCACTTTATAAATAGAGTTCAATCACCCCCTCTGTATTTTCGCATTTTATTCTGTCGTCTTTCTTAAAAATATTTATATCCTCTACAACTTTCCAGGACTCAGGTGACCTGCAGGACTTCCAGCACATATTGTAAATATGCAACAATCTAAAATGAAGTATTGGTCCACCGTACTTCAACAACTCAACATTTATATAGTCTATATCGGCTGTTTTTCTATTTTGGGTCTGTTTCAAACCCGTGGCTGTTACTGGATCTGCTATCGGGTGCCGCCTCTGGCGATGGGAATTATACTTAAGCATAAGAAATATTTAATTATAATGAGAAGCTTGGCGTTTTGTTAAGACGCTACAGAAAAAAACAGTACGGTTTGATTTTGATACTGACCAAATCAATTTGATCGTTCCAAGAGAATTCTTCTCCTAATACAAAACTTTTATGGATAAAACAAAACTTTTGTTTTATACGTGAGAAAAATTCGATCGTTATCACGAATGGGAATTTTATCCACGCTATCAGCAATGTTACACGAAAAGGTTTTATCAGTATTTAAAATTAGTTTAACTCGTATTGATCAACATTTTACACGGTCTACCTTAAAAAGAAGTTGATGGATGTATAATTCGTTTAAAATTTTCAAAGATAAAATAAATAATTTTAAGATGAGGGTGAAAAAGGAGGATAAAATGTACAGGATACACCCTGGTAAAATGCACACTGGCGTAAGTAGATTAAAGTAGTTAAAATAATTTATTTTTTAAATTATCATGATTAACCATTATCAGTTTAATTACCATTAAACTCTTTAAGGAATAAAAGACCAAACTTATTTTTCTTATACGTTATTATGAAACAGGTTATTAGTAACTCAACATCAAACTTATCGGCAGAGATATAAAATTAGATGTTAAAAATTAACTTGATGCTTGTTGTTATATTGCTTGCTTTTTTCAAATTTTTTTAATTTATTGTTAACAGATTTTTGTGTAAACCAATTACATTAAATCCGCTGTTCCTGACGATTCTAGATTTCATTGGTAGCCGCTAGTGTTTTAGAAGTCTTCAATACAAGGTATATATTATATTTATTTACTTATCTTTATAATTTTATTATTTGTTTTCCTTAACGTTTTCATATAGATGCTTCAGCAGCTGTAAGCGAAAGTACGGTGATCGGTCGGAATTTTAGGTACAGCGGGTTTTGAAAATCTCAAAGTTTCACGACCCTCTGAAACCGAAAAACGTAAAACACATGGAAAATTCCAGGACATATACATGCGATTCATGAAGAATGTAACAGACTTTCTGGACATATTCTACTGTGAAAATAGAGAAGAAAGTTCACGTAAGCAGAGGTTCGGGAACGCTTCGTCAGCGAGTGTCGAATAACGCCTAATTTCTACTCCTTCGGTAAAATTAAGCCGGACTGCAATTCCTGGGATCCAGATTAAGGGGTAAATTTAGTGGTTTTGTATGAAATTAATTTTTCGCCTGAAAAATTGAAAAAAATACGTAGGTCCCACAATTATACCGTCCCTGAAATTTCACTTACTTAAATGTTTATTGCTGTTCAGATGCAGTTCAAAAAAGCTTAATTCTTGGAATCAGCTGTCAGCAATGCCGACTTGTGAAATAAATTATTTCAAACAAATTTAGATAAAACTAATTTCTAAAATTAGCTTTAATGATGGCTAATAAATTGTTCAATTGATAAGTTGTATTATTTGATTTTTCTATTTTTTATTTTTTAAAAAATTTTGTTTCGTTTAATACCAAGTTAAAATCTCCCACATTGTGATATGTTTTGTTTTTAATAAACTTCAAAATTCTTTCGTTTGGTTTTAGTTTCTATTAGTTCTATGTATAACATTTTACTTAGAATAAAATTTTCTTCAGTTTAGTTTAAAACGTGTATGTGTGTGTTTTTCGACCTTTTGTTTTTTACTGCAGATTTCTGGAAAATATACAGTTCTGTTAGATACAGAACTGTGAAACTGTTATACAGTTTTTTTGTTTTTTTTTTTAATTTAATTTTTCAGGTTAGATATCATTTAAAACCACTTAATTTAACCTTTAATTTGCGTCCCAAGAATTACAGTTTGGCTTAATTTTACTGAAGGCGCAAAAATAAAAGCGAAATCTTTCGCCAGCTGACACTCGTTAACGAAACATTTCCGAACCTATGTTTATTATGAACTTTCTTATTTATTTCCACCAGTAGAACATGTCCTGAAAATTTGTTACATTCTTCATAAATCATTCTATATATGAACGTATGAATTTTGGTATTTATTTAATAGAATTTTTACAGAGTCTATAGTTTATACTAACTTTAGCGCTTTAATTATGGTGGGAGGGGGGGTCGTTGTAGATGTAGTAGACTTGCTGCCTGGACGCACATATCTATTACCTAGACGACTATCGGTTACACTGACGACTAAAATGCAATTAATTATTAGTCTTAATTAGGTACCGAAACCACTGTTCGTAATAATTTTCAAGTAAAAAAAAAATATCCAGTTTTCCCATAGTGAAAATATAAAATGATTAAAATTATTATTTTACGAGAAAAGAGGTGGGTTGAGGTAATCGACAGGCATTTATAAGTATCTCCACAACTGAACATTAAAAATTGAAATTTGTATCAAATATTTCCATAAGTTGAACATTGATGCCGATAAATTTTGAATTTAATCAGGTAAGTAGTTGGAGTATTTATCAACATTATAAAATTCAGTTTTTTTTTTTGTGGTGGCATTGTAGGAAATTGAAATTTTACAATTCTTAAATTTTAACTGGATCGGATTTATTGGTAGAGGTTGTAATTAGCTTAATTATTTTATTTATTTATTTATTTTTTTAATATATTTCTTAAATCGCTTACGGAAAAGTAACAAAACTTATGAATCGTCTACATAAGTTGCAATGTTTATTCAATTTTGGCCCTGATCTGACCACAGGATATAGCCGTATCCAAAAAAATTTGTTTCTTTTTAGAATTTTTTAAATATTTTTAAACCGGCTTGACCATTAAGCACCAAATTAGGCCAATCTTTTTATGTGCGTGAAGTATTAATTGCATTATTTTATGCCTGTTTTCACTTAGTAATAATAGAAATTACTGTTATTAATTAATAATGTTTAATTCAGTTATTATAAGAAGAGAAAACTGGCAAAGATTGTCAGACTGCCTAACTTTTGGTATCCAATTTAACAATTTCAGCCTTACCTCAAGTGATTTGCACAAATGAGATGTTATTTTATCATAATTAAAAGGTTACCATTATGTAGTACGCAACTCGATAAAAATAATATTTACGAAATTATTAATGATTAAACAATTTAAATGACCATTTTTTGATATTTTTAAAAGTAAAACTTTTTTAATTTTTTAATAACAATGGTGAAACCCAATTTTCTGTTAATGCCTTCGTTATCGAGTTATAAGCATTCAAAGTTGCAATGACGGATAAATCATGTTAACAATAAAACGACGTAAAACGCGCTGCATGAACAATTTTATTGCATTTTACATTCATAAAGCATACAATAACGAACTTTAAACCGCTAAAATATTGATAATAATAAACAATAACACTGATAAACATAATTTTTGTTTCCCAACATGCGATACATGATTTTAATCTGTTTTTTGATGCTGAAATCGAATATAAACTCAGAATTTTTCTATCACCCACCATTTTTGAAAACTTTTTAAATTTTAATAATAGGATTTTTTTATTTCTCAACGTATAGTTAGCATTTTAAGCTCCTATATTGCAGGGGTGGCCAACTTTCTGTATATAAGATCGACTTTTTATCTTAAAAGTGTGCCGCGATCGACTTGTCATAGGCGTACTCTAAGAGGGAAGAAGGGGTGTGAAATGCATACTATGTTTATACACTGTGTTTCAGTATAAGGTGCATTCCAGCGAGGTATGGGCAGATAAGTAAAATATATTATTTTTTAAATCACTTATTAAGTTTTCAAGATATAGGCTCATGAAGAAAATAAATTTCCAGACCCAACTTTTGATAGCAGCAAATCCGTATATCCGTATATGCGGTACCTAAAAAATTCGATTTTCCGACACTTTTTCATTATAGATTTTTACTAACTTAAAATGCAATTTAATTTTTTTATCAACTGCAATGTATAAGTTGTACTATTTGTTCGTAAATATGAAAAAGTTAAAATGATAAAAATGTTAAATTAGGTTAAATTAGGTAAATTAGGCATAGGTATATAGATCCGAAACAAGATTATTCGCTACATTTTGTGATGCTGGGATATTTTTCTCGGTTGACATATTTCCAAAAATCTTCTTCAAATTTTCTGGCTTGTAAGATTAAGTCAGTTTGTAAAATTATAATTTCATTTTCTAATGCCCTTTGATCCATATGAAATGTCTGAAATTTTTTTGCTAATGCGTTTCACCCTTAAATCTTTTTTAAAAGGAAAAGATATAAATTCCACAATTTTTTTAATTTTTTCAAAATCCAGTAATCTTACCTCAAAATCTTCAATTACTTTTTGGATTTCCGCGACATATTTGTCGATCTTATAATTAATATTTTTATGTTTTTGTGGTTATCTGCCATATTTGGAAAATGATTCAGATTATGTTGCAGATGTATTAGCAAAATAAATTTTGTTTTATATGCATCTATGCTGATCATATCAATTACTATTTTATTTTTACCTTGTAATTCTAAATTTAAATGACTTAATATTGAAGTAAAATCGGTAAGAAATGCTACTAAGCCAAGTTTCATCATTTAAATTTTCACATTTTCCATCTTGTTCGTGAATAAAATCTACAATTTCAGACAATAAATCACGAAATCGCTGTGGAAATTTACCTCTGCTTAGCCATCTGACATCGGTATGTAGTAATAATTCAGGTTGGCCTTCATCGAGCTGCAGTTGGAAGAGACGCCGTTTGAGAGAACTTCCTCGAATTGAATTAACAATTTTAAATGCTATGTCCATTACCTCTTTTGTGTTTAGTCTCTTGCTAGCTAACACTTGCTGGTGAATTATGCAGTGATAGCTCAAAAAGGCTGGGAATTCATCTTCATTTTGACATAGGGCTATAAATCCATTTCTGCAACCTATCATTGCAGCTGCGCCATCCGTTCTTATTGAGACTAATTTAAAAAGTGGTACTTTCAAATCATTGAGCAAGTTTTTAAAGGTTTGAATATGTCTACACCTCTAGTCCTTTCCTTCAAACAAATCATACCCAACAATTCTTCTTTAGATTTAATATCCTTAAAAACCATACGAACGAAAACAAGTAATTGTGCTGTATATCTATCGATTCCTCACACTGAAGGGAAAAACAAGAACATCTATTAATATAATTATATAACTGCTTTTTTATATTCCCACTCGTCCTTTCAATTCGTCGCATCACTGTGTTTTGAGACAATTGAAGATCTTGAATTGCAGCAACAATTTCATTCTTCTTGTTCTTAAAATCGTTAAAAAGTGAATCTGTCATTTCCAAAAAAATTTCCTTTACCGTCGGAAAATGGCTTACATTTTTTTGCTAAGAGAACTTACTTTGAATGATGCAGTAGTTACTGCTTGTGACTTCAACCCTGGCTTTTTAAAAACGCTTTGTTGGTTTGTTAATTGAGTTTTAAGATCCCTAACTTTATGTTTTCTCAGTTCAGAATTTGGTGGATAATCTGTTTGATACTTGTTATGTAAAGCTAAAAAATGTCTCTGCAGATTACCCTTTTTAGCAATGGCTACCGGTAAGGCATATTAAATAACATTTATCATTCACCATTGTAAAAAAGTAATCGAGTTCCCATTCTTCATTGAAGTGATAAGTTTTCGATTTTTTCGGTTTACTACCCATGGACATGGGTAGTAAACCGAAAAATACCTCCAAATACCTCTCAGATATTCAATATACTCGTGTCTCTCAGATGCAGTATAAAACTGTTTCAATACTTAAATATCACTCTATATATATATATACACACCATTAATTCTATACAAAATTGAATTGCATGCGATAAGGAGGTGTCAGAAATAAGTTCTTTATTATGAAAAATTATTTATTTTCCAAAAATCGTCTGGTTTATTCCATCTTTACAGTTGTGCGGGGATAAATCTTATTCCTTCCGATTGTATTTGAGTTCCCACAGCGACTGGGGTACGCTGTACATCAAAATTAAAAAGTTTTATTGAACTTTGCATTATTATTATGTGAAAAAAATATATAATAAATGTTTTTATAGAATAAGCCTGCAGGATGTAACACTGATTTTATATTTTAGTGAATAAACTGTATTATGGAAGGAATATTTTGTGTTAACTTTTCACGAAGTTTGTTTCTTCTTTATTAAATCAACAATGTGTAGTAAAAGTTTATATACTGCTGTATTTATATGATTTACAGCTGCTCGTGAAGTGCATACGTATACATTTTTCTAAGTATTCTTTAGTGCATTACAGACAAGCGCATTTTCGTAAATTAATTTTTACAAGGTTATTACGATTTTACGTTATTTGCAAAACGAAATTCCAAATCTGTATATTCCTTTACAATTAAAATATATTACTTTGAATTATAAATTATTGAAAAAAAAAATTTAATTCATTAAAACGTAATTTTTTGCCACACAATTAAATTATGTAATATTAAAAATTCAACTAATATATAAAAAGAGTTTTTTTTCTAAAAAATAATTTTTTTCAGTATAATTTTTTTCTTGGGTATATTATTAGAAATAGTCGAGTGTACCAAGCAAGTTATTTGTCAAAATATCGATTCTGTAGCGAAGAACTTTGGGTACTGCTTCAGACAATAATGTTAAAAAAAGCCGGTAAGTTAGTCGTTTTAAGTTCTGTATCTTTATGAAAATAATTCCTTTTAATTGGAAAGCAATAACCAAACGTGAATTTTCTTCACATTTTTATTTAAAATTATTTATTTATAATTTTATGATACATAATTAAATAAATATATATAAAAAAAAAACTGATTATTTTTGTACTTTTGGAGGATTTAATGAAAGCTGAACGTGAACCTTAAGACTATTTGTTTTGTGTTCTTGTTCTTTTCAAAACGTATACACTAACTAAAAGAATAGCAAGTGAAAACGTACCAGGAGATCGCGGGCTCGAATCCCGAAAGAGAAAGGTGTTATCGTAATAAATTTTAACGTATTGATTTTAAAAAAAAAACATTTTTTATTAAATATAAAATTAACGGTTTGATTATGCTGGTTTAAATCTTTTAATTTTAATTTTTGAAGCCAGGATATTCAACAAAATAAAACAATGACCATACTTTGTAATGCTAATTTATTAGCATCACAATTTTGTAAAATATGCTTTCGACTTTTCGAAAATTTGGTGTCTCATGAATCAGATTTTTTTAAAAATTATATAATATTAACCAAAATTGATTTTAAGTAAATTAAAATCAAGATTAAATTTTTTTTCATATTTTTAAAAGTTTGGGAGCTCCCCTAATCAGGTGAGATGTATTAAGTTATTTTAATGACTTTATTGTTTAACAAAGCACGTTTTGAACATTAAAAATTTGAAATTGCGAAATAATTTATTTACATATTAGGGGCTCCAATGATCAAGGGAAAGTATTCAGGTAAAATTAATTTTTAAGAAAATAATTCCTAAGTTTGATAATAAATTAAAAAAAAAGCATTTTGTAAGATTGCTTAAAAAGTACAAAGATATAGCCATAATTCTAAATAAAAAAAGTTGTAATTTTCTAGCAAGGGAGTGAACATTTTTGGCTAATTTTTTTTTTAGAAATACAAAAGAGTAAGGACTATAAGAATTAAGATTATTATGTTTTTGATGCAATGGGTAACTTGAGAGATGAATTTAAATTAAATTTATAAAAAAATTTGTTTAATTAAAAAAATAGTTTTTGTTACCACATACGATTAGAGTGGGACGAGCAAAACATTTTTTATAGTGGTTTGAAGGCCAAGCGATGTAGAAAATATAGAGCAAAAAACTCCCATTAACTCCTTTTTTGAAGTAAGGTATAGGCAATAAAAAGAAAAATATATAATATCATTTTTGAAGAGAGTGAATATTAAATAAAATTTTTTTGGTAATTTGTGATCTCGATAAAAAAAATTTCAACTTTTATTAAAAATATATTTTTTCCAAAATGTCTCGGTAAAGATTAAAAATTTTATTTCGGCCAAAACATTCCAATATCTTTTTCTAATGTTTGAAAAAATTTAATGTATTATTTTCCCCGAAGGTAATAAGTCTACCAAGTTTGAAGAAAACCGGTCAACGGGGTTCAGAGTTATTAAAACGAAATACAAGCCAACATACTGTATTTAATTATACGTAATTACATACGCACAAACGTCCGTCTGACAAAAATAGATTTTTTGGAATTGGGAGCACCTGAATAGAAAATTTTTTTCGCAGAAAATGCAAGTGTAAAGTCCTGTTAAAATTTTTTTTTGTTAAAACGTTTTTTATTATCTCCTTATGGCACAAAACTTAAAAAATATCAATATTTTAGATTGTTTTTTGACCGATCTTTATACTTTTCCGTTATAGCTATAGCAGCATATATCGATCGCTATAGCCGGGAAAGTAAAAAGTATTTAAGTTAATAATCTCCATATCTAAAAAATATATTTTTTAAAAACCATCGAAAATGTCTATTACAGTTATAACCACCAAATATTATTAATTAGTTTATTACATACACCACCAGTATAACAATATTGATATTAAATATTTCGTTAGGAGTAACACTTGAAAATTAATATATTTCAAAAACTAACTTAATTGTTTAATTTTTAAAGATCGCTAGTAATAATATATGTTTATTTTTTACTGTGTGAACCGTTAGACCTTGTTTAGATTTCCCATCTACAGAAGATTATCTCAGAAAAAAATTTCCTATTCCATTTTTTTGAAAAAAATGTTCACTTAAACTTTAATTATACATTTTCATGGTTAGGTATAACTTTGTGTTCTCTCTGTGTATGTGTGTGTGTGTGTACGCGCGCCTGTGTGTATGCGCGTGGGTAAGAATTAATGATCTTAGTGAACTCGTAGTTTTTTACTTATACGGAAGAAGAGAAAGTATATTGCGTTAATTACACAGAAATTTAATACGTCTCAGCTGATTCTGATAGCTTCGTGCTCCACTTATTCATTAAATCATAAATGACAGAGTGTAAACTCTTCAAGCCCAGATTTTCTTTTGTCCTTAAGTCGATAAACGACAGACGTCCGTCTCGGGTAAACGTCATAATTTCACGTTCAAATGACGATAGATTTTTTGGATCATGAGACGAAAAAAAAGTTAAATTTCCTAAGCGAACTCGTACAGTGTAATCCGAATTTTCTAAATGCTAATTTACGTATACTCCTGAGATATAAATAGAAAAAGAAGAAATGCCAAACAACACGCCGACAAAATTAAAAGTAATTTTTTTACTTTTACAAGTTTAAAATCATAATAAAAATCAAACAGACCAGCAATACGTTAACTAAAATGAGGTTTCTTCTTGCTTATACGAGTACCTATCAAAAGGTTATAAATCAATGGTGTTACATCCGTTGCGGTGTTAAATTAAACTCGTTTTAACTATTATAATGGGTTTTGAATTTGTAAATTATGACCGTATTAAATGTTTTTTATTTTCTTCACGGAAATCTTATATTATAAAAGCCAAGATAATTCCATAGTATGGTCGCTCGAAACGTACAGTTATCAAAGACATTTCAGGAATATGTTTTTATGAATCATTAAATAGAAGGATTTTTTATCGATTAAGACATGTTAACAATTTCGAGATTCACGATTGGTCATCAAAGAGAATATTGCGATTAATAAAAATTTGATGCTGTCCAATCGTCAGTTACTTTTCGTGATATGAATGGTTACAAGATGAAATGATCGGTTGAAATTGATTGCGTTCCGATTGGTCAGTTCTTTTCTATACTGTGATTGGTGTAAATATGCTGTTTTCCGATTGTAAAAAGTTTTAATATCTGTTTTCGGTTAATAAGATTCGTTATACTGATCGTTTGAAAATCGGTGTAATATGGTTTTCAAGAACGATTCAGTATTGAATTATTCTGAAGTTTTTTCATATCTGTGGCGGTGAAACTTAAGTAACATTTTTGATCAGCCTGGATTAATTTATATTATCATCGAGTTAGGTTCATCGTACGCGAGGATTAGAATCATTTGTGAAACAAACTATTCGAGGAAGGTGGCAAGGAGACTGGACTGCTGCAGTAGATAATAAACTCCGATACATCAAGGATACTGTGCTGCCATGGAGTTCTTCAATCCGGAATAATTGTCGAGAGGAGGTAATTATTTGCCGTTTGCGAATACGGCACACTAATCTTATATATAGACATCTAATGAATATCAGACCGATGGACTCGTTTGTGTTTGCTGCGACTGCCAACTAACGATACACCACATTCTTGTGAACCGTGTGTTATGCGGCATTGCGTCGGAAATTTAAATTTGGAGCTACCTTCTGAGATATTCTAGGAAACAATCTGAGGATTTTATTTTATCCTGTTATTTCATAAAGCCGAACATCTATATTTACTTATTTAATATTTATTATAATGTGTTTTTTTAGTATTTTATTTTGTAACTTATCCTATTTTTCCTATGTTATTGTGCGGTTTGTTTGTTAATTTCACATTTTTATTTATTTTTTCTGTTCCAAGCCCCCCCCCCCCCAATCAGTAACCGGGTCTCGGTCATTTACGCTCAAGGGGTAAGGAGTCCCACCGCTTCATCGCCGCCGTCCATCCAGGCAAGCCCAGACGAACGACAACTCCACGGAGAACTGTCCCAACTCCCCTCGCTCCTTTCTCTTTTATCTGTATTAATCTGTCTTTTATCTGTAATTTATGTATTAATCTTCACCCCAGTTTCTTGCTTTATCTTCCTTGGTCTTTAGCATGTCAGCGGTTAACTGTGAGACCACTGTGCTTGTCCTCTTAACATATATTCAGCGGTATTATCTAGTGTCAGCCACCCCAGCCCATAAAGGCGTCTATTCTGATCCCACCTATGACAATTGTAAAAGGTATGTTCAGTTGTATCTTTTAAATACGCCGCCCTGCCTCTCACCCAGTCCATTGCATCTATTACTGAATCTACGGTGGACTTCCCCTTATTGAATGCATATTGATTCGGGGATAGCCCACCTTCAGCATCTAGTTCATTCCCTAGCCTCTCAGCAACCATTTTTTCGAACAAATTGCCTAAGGTATTAATTAGACACAGAGATCTGTAAGCAATTCCCCACTTGTTTTTGCACCCGGTTTCGGGAGGAGGACCAATCTGGCTTCCTTTCAGCATCTGGTGAACTTGCAATCCGTTAATTCATGGTGTCAAGGCCGTGCAAGGGCATCTTTCAATTAAACCGCCTTACACCGCACCAAAAACACCATCAGGTCCCGGGATCTTTTTATTATTGATTCTGGAAGCAGCCCTGTTCAAGTCATCTATTGTAAAGCGCCGATCATGGGTGCAAGCAATCTCAGTTCTTTCTGTTTCCTCCACTGGAAAAAGGGAGAGTACAGCCCTTAGCGTGTGGTCCCTAGACAGGCTTGGGAGTAGCCTACCAAATTTGTTTGTTACAATCTGGTAGGCTTTACTCCATGGTTTGTCATCTAACTCATTAATGAGTTCTTCCCAAGCATCGGTTTTGCTTTCTTTATAGCCGTTCCAAGTCTCTTTTTGGACCATTCGCTATTCTTCTGTTTCAGCCTCTGCGTTTGCTTTTCCCCGTCTGGCTCGTTGCATAATTCTCCTTAACCGCCATGCCGATTTTCTTACGAGGTGTTCTCCTCTGTACACCAATGTACACACTTTTTCTGCGGATCCTGTGAACCGCAGTTTCCCTCCGACATACATTTTTTTACCACTGCCATCAGTTCTTCTGGATCAGTTGCCCTGCACTGGCCATCTCCATTGTGACACGAACAGCTATCCTCTTAATCTGAACTTCGTTGGCCCTCCATCGGCCTGCGGCGGCGCTGTTGTTTACATCTGACGGTAAAAACTACTGGTCTGTGGTTGGAATGAAACTCTTCGTCTAAAACACGTTACTCAGTTATTCTCGGAACAATTTGTTCTGAGACAGCAGTTACATCAGCTGAGCCCTTACATCTACCTATTTATGTTGGCACTCCCTGGTATTTCAAAACTCCAATGAGTATCTCGCTAAACATATTAGCTAATATGTATCCTCTGCCGGTAGACCTGAATTCCTCCAGTTCAGCAGACTTTGAATTCAGGTCACCGGTAAGAATCACTGCCTTTCTTGACCTCCTGATATACAACACTAGTTCTGCTGTAAAATCTTCATATCTTTCTAGATCACAGTTAGGCGATATATACCCTGAAATTAAAAAATTTCAAATTGTAGGTGGACATTTTAAAAAAGAAAATTTTGTATAAAAATGGTACACATATCTCATTTCGCTTAATAGCGATAAACTTTGTCGTACTTTCTGTAGTGAAACGACACGTTGTAAACAATGTTTCAGTGCATCAGGGGATTTATTTGCTTATTTTAGTAAATATGATCTCTTTCCTATCAGTACTTTTAATTAAATTTTCACGATTTTGAGTTTTGCAGTTCTTGGTAATTCGGCTTCAAATCCGTTTGTGATTTTGCTATTTGGTTTTATCTTCAAATTCATCAGAAAAAACCATAACGCGACTAGTTTAAATCTAATGACAGAAGTGTACAACCTCTCCCATTCGATTTTAACGGAGTTTAATTTTAACTCTTATTAAATTTAATAAATAAGGTAGCGATTTCGATCAGTCACTTTAATTGTATGTTAAACTAATCATTATAATATTTTATACGATAATTCAGTTTACACTGACATGTGTTATGTATAATTCAAATTTTGATGTAATATGATACGGATGTACTGGTTAATATGTTCTTCATGAATAGAAACGTCGATTGCATGTTAATTAATTTAACCCTGTGGGCAGCTGCCAATCGCTCTCTCTGCTATTGGGTGACGCGTGGTAACGTTCTTGAAAATGATGACACTGTCAGAACTTGTGTTACTCTAATATGAGAGAGAGAGAGTGAGTGAGAGAGAGAGAGAGAGAGAGAGAGAGAGAGAGAGAGAGAGAGAGAGAGAGAGAATATCGATGATAATTTGGAAGTTTGTACAGTTATTATTATTTGAATATAATTTACTTTTCATACTTAAATCATTTTCTCTTTCCTTCTAATCTCTTAGTTTGGATTGCATTTATGTGAACTGTATTCCAATTTATTCTGTTTTTCTTTAAAACGATGCTAATAATTTTATTAAATTTTAATTTTCATCGTTCTTTTAATATATGGTTAAATTAAACCGGTTAAAATTTTATGAAAATATCTAATAAAAAAAATTAATAAATTTCGGGGGGTCATTAAATTACTAACTATTAATTTAATAGGTAATCAAGATGACTTATAAACAAGAGTAAATTGAATTGTCGGACAAAATTGTCGTTGTTGGGATCAACACTTGTTTTTCTGGTATCAGGATAGTAATTTTGGTGTTTAAAGACTCAATCAAGTAACGATTAGATGCATAGTCTAATTGAAGTAAGATATTGGAAGAGTTTTTGCGTGAAACATTCGGTATTAGTGGAACGCGCGGGGGATCGTGCTTCCGCGAATCGGTTAATTTGATAGTTAAGGGTTGTAAGTTAAGGTAGGTAGGTGGTCTTGGTTGGAAAAGGCCTTACGAAGGCGATAATAGGTTGTGTAAGTACACTGATGGAAATGTCTGCAGAGGCATTTGCATCGGAGGCATCCTGACAGAGGTCAAACTGATGACTATGTTGTGTCATCAAGTTTAGAGGGTCTAAAAGACAACTTCCGGTGAAGCCCATCTGGGCTAGGAACGTAGGGGATGGTGTGGCGATTGAGATCGTCAGAAGGCGGGTGTGTTCCCGTCCCGTAGGGGATGAACCCCTACGTGGGTCAGGATGAGGTGTCGAAATATATATACGAGGGATATTTCTAAAGTAAAGACCGCTGGAAAATTTCTCTCTTTAAGGTTGGCGAACCTGTGTCGTTCATGGCCAAGCTAATAATGTACACACTGCATTGTTGTCTGTAATTTGTCGCGTTGTAGTATCTTTGATTAGCTGTTAGTTATTACATTATAAAATGATTAGGAGAATCGATGTTGCCACAGACTGTGAAACACGTGGATTCATACGTTTTTTAAACCATCAAAACGTCAAGCCGACTGAAATTCATAGGCAGTTGGTTGCTGTATACGGTGATAATGTAATGAATGAAAGAAACGTCCGAAAATGGGGTGAAAGGTTTAGAAATAACAGAATTAATGTGTACGATGAAGAACGTTTGGGGAGGCCCTCAATAATCACCGAGGATTTGTTGAAACGCCTCGATGATGAAATCAGAAAAGATTGTCGCTCAACGACTTCCGAACTGGCAATGGCCAGTTCGGAAAAAAGAAAGTTCAGGAAAAAGAATGCTTTTTCCTGATGTTTTATGAGCTGTTATCAGTCGCATTGTTCATGACAAATTAGGCTTCAGAAAGGTTTGTGCACGTCGGTTGCCGCACGTCCTAACGGAACGTCACAAAAAATCCGAATGGGATCTGCTTTGGAATTTTTGATGCGGTACACAGAAAAAGGTGATGAGTTCCTTAATTCAACTGTTACCGGCAATTTTTATCCATGAAGCATGGATTTCGTATTACACACCAGAGAGAAAATAGCAGTTAAGTGAATGGCGTCATCCTCAATCACCAACCAGACTGACAAGGGTCAAGCCACAGCCATTTGGACGAAAAACTAATGGCTACAGTCTTTTGGGATCAGTTTGGCATACTGCTGATTGATTTTACGCGACGTGGAACGTCTATAAATGCAGAAGCCTACTGCGAAACTCTATGTAAGTTACGGTGCGCCATTCAAATTCGGCGACGTGAGCGGCTGACCGACGGCGTCGTCCTGCTGCACGATAATGCACGTCCTCATGTGAAGGGTCCGATACGTGATTTCTGAAAACATTTGGGTGGGACGATCACTCAACATATAGTCTGGACTTAACTCCTTCTGATTACCATTTGTATGGGAAATTGAAAGAATTTTTGAATGATCAGCGATTCGCGGGTGACGACGAACTTAAAAATGCTGTTAAGCAGTGGCTAAATGGACTGCCGGCAGAAGAATATGACGAGGGTTTATTGAAGTTGAAAAATAAATCTTAGGCAATTTTTTATTGGTTGTACGTTTTATAGTAGAATTTTTTTTTAATTTCTTCAATTTAAAAACGTAGAAAAATGAAAAAAGTTTCTTGGAAGGCGATTTTGGAGGTGGGGAAGCATAAAAAATAAAAACAATACCGATTTTTTGAACTTTATATAAAAATGTAATGATAATTTCACAAAACTTCATCGTAAGTTAACCCAACCACAAAAAAAATCTTAGGTAACTTTTTTCATGTATAATTATTTTTCCATTATGTAAGAATAAATAACCATGTCAGGAAAGAACTACAACTTTGTTGTCAGATTTTTACATGACTAATCCAAATTTTATAATATTTGGGGTATTTAATAAACATATACATGATTAGATGACATTGCGGTAATAAGTTGTACTGTTCCCATAGGAGTACCTCTCTATTACATGTAAATTACTGTAGCACCTATTTCTGGAAAATACCATCCATTTATTAAGTTATGTTTTATTATTTTACCTTTTTATTTAAAAGTACATAACATAATATTTTTTTGCCTTTATTACACTAATTTTAATGTTATAAATGATTCTGAAATTACAGAAAATAGATTAAAAAAACACATACAAAGCATTATTCATTAAATTGTTACTGGTTTTTTTTTATTTTTATTTTTTATTATTATTATATAAATCTTTATTTAATAATTGATAGGATGGTGTATTTTTTCTCTCCCTATTGAACAGTTATTTGTTTTTATTAAAGATTCAAATATTGATAGATGATAACAAATGTTATGATGTTTCTCATATTAGAAATTTTTATTTTCTATTAACCGCTATAAATATTTTTGTTTATTTACCTACAGAGCAAGTTTCACAAATTTGTAATACATACTGCTTCTAATACACAAAAATAGAAAAGTCGTATTACAATTAAAAGAAAGGTAACAATACAAACTAAGTATATCATGTCATAATTATAATTGTATAAATATATATTATAAGTTTTTAATTTATTAATTAAATGATGCTGACCATCATCCTTGACTTGCAGCTAATAGAACAATCATAAAAACATCTATGCTTGCCTACAAATTATTATTCATTAAAAATGTTATCTTCAAATGTCAATAGACACCTTTGAATGTTGTGGAGAACTGTAAATTTTTTTTATTGATTCATATGATGATATTTCCAAAGATAATATATTTTGTCAGTTTTTTTTTTTATTTGAGGCTCATAGGCAACGAGTATCTAGTTCATGTAATGAATATACTGGTATCTTGTTACATTCTATGATCACAATTCCAGGATGTATTATTACTTAGGATTCACTAAGATTTAATTCTTAGAATTAACAGAATACTGTCAAGATTAATATCAGTAATCGCTTAATGTAATATATTAGCCAGGATATACACTGATCATTCAATAAGAGGCGATCAAATAAAACTCCACAAAGTGGTTTTTAATTTTATTAATCAGGATAAGTTTATTAAATTTGAGTTCAAACATATACACAACATTTTTCAATTTACACAGGATATTATATCCTAAGCCATTTCATTTATTGCTGAACCAATAGTTTGCCACACCAAAATTTAACCCTCATATGCAGATGTAATTATATTCCAATCATTTTCTATGCTTTTCTTAAAAGTTGAAGAATGTTTTGTTTTTTTAAAAATATTTATAACTGTGACATAACTTTAAACTGTGTTTTTATAACTGTGATATATTGTTTGCATTTGATTTTTATGGATGATAAAGAAATTTTTTACTTCCACGGCTAATTTCTAATTTTAGTACTTGATTTCTACACCACCAAAGAGGTACAACAATTGGTGCATTTTTTTTATTGTGCTATTCCACATAGGCCTAGCGTCCCACTGTCTTATTTCTACAACTATAACACAACAATAAGAAAATAAATAAAACATTAAAAACTTCAACAAAAAATAATCCATACTAAATTTGGAAATGTTAGAACAACCAAAATCTTTAAATACTTAGGGGAAATAACCATCTATTATGGAACAAACAAAATTTCTTTAGAAAGTAAATTGGTGAAATTAGAAAACTTTTTAACTAAAATTGCTTATAACAAAAAAAAAAATATCTACAATGCCAAAATTAGACATTATAATACCGTAATTAAACTTGTCATTCTTTATAGTACAGAAACACTTTATTTTACCAATTTAGAAAAAATATTAAAAATAAAAAGGAGAATCTTCAGAAAAATAATCAAAAAAAGAGCAAATACTTATAAAATAAGGTCAAATAAAGAAATTTTATCAAAAAATCAATACACTAGAAACAGATTGAAGAAAAAGAAGATATAGATTTCTTGGACATATGATGAGGAGAAATGAAACGAGAGTGAAGAAATGAATTTGATAACATTTGGAATTGCAAAAACCTTAGCAGGGTTATATCAAACGAATGAAAATAGAAATGCAAAAATTCAATCTAATTCAGGAAAGTTTCTTGAATAGAGATGAATTTAGTTCTTGTACAGTCTGAACATACCTATGGAACAGAAAATGCACAGCGATTGGAAGTGGACATGCACAATGGAAGAAGGGGAAAAGATTTAAAATAAATAAGATAATATGAAATTTGTATTTTGCCCTTAGTGGAGTTTCAACTTCAATTATAAGTTCAATTGCCCTTGGCCATTACACGAAACGGAAAAATAAATGAAACCATGCACATAAACCAATCTTTGCAATTAGTATGAGTTGAAATCAAAGTTGAGAATTTGTATTACCATACAAATTCAAAATAAAACAATATTTTATTTTGAAAAAATTAATAATAACATTAACTGAAACATACCATGAGTATTGATAAAATTTTGACAAATAAGATGAGTTGAAATTATAGAAGATAATTTGTAATACTAAATTGTATGGAAATTTTACCTACTGTTTCTATGCAATTTTGAGATATAGGACCCCTTTAATCTGTATCTTCCTGCTCCTTTGTCCAATTTTTATGAGACGAACCAAAAACTGTTTTGAAATGATGTTGAGTACTACCCCCTTCCGTTAATCTGATGGACCTAAAACTTTGGAATTTTAAATAACTTAATAGACCCTTTCATCATAGTAAAACTCTTGTTTTCTGTAACTATAAAAAAATTCAAAATTTAAAAGAGGGAAAACAATCCCATAACTTTTTTAAATTTTGTCTAAAATTTATTTGTCATCAATCTCCATTTATAGAAGTCAGTTCAGAAATATTAATTAAAACTGGCTAACATACATTTTTCAGAATCTTTTGTTAATTTTTTTTGTTTATTTTGAGTATAATTCAAGTGTGTTTTAATTACACAATTTTACATCATTTTTTTTTTTTATATAATATCATTTAAACATACATTTGCAAAAAACCCAGTAATCAGAATTTTGGCCGATCCCTATACTTTTCATTTTAAACTATGCTGCTGCAACAGCAATATTTGGGAAAGTAAAAATGGCCCTTGGCAAGATGATCCAAAATTCAAGCTCTTTGTGGATTAATCATCCCTTCCAGTACCCTTTCTCTTTTGTTTTACAGTATACAACTCTACTTCTTAATCAATCCCTACTTCTTTTACAGTTATTGTTGGAGTGTTGTTAACCTCTTATCTGATATAGCTTTGGACCTTTACTGGTATCTTACTTCTAGTAGTCAGAATATGATAGTTACTTCTAAATTTGGACTCTGTGAGATTTTAACTTTGTATAGACACTCCTTCCCAGATTCACACAAAATACCAAACTAGAGACTAAGGTACCCATAGATTATAGCCAGGCTTCTTTATTTCAATTAATCTAAATTTAGATGTCAAAAAACATTTTAAAAAAACCAAATTTTTATTTGGAAGCTATAACTGATTTTTTGGCGTTAATTATTTTAATAAAAATGTGGTATTTTACATGATGTAATAGATTTTATTAATAAACATTAAAAAAAAACAGATAATTTAGACATAAATGCTTGTAATCGAGAAATATCATATCTTTAAAGTTGCATTTTCCAATTTCTACTTCTATTTCCAAGTATTTTGTATCAATTCTTCAAAAGCTTTGTTATACTGTTAATATTTCATTAACATCATGTACATTAAATTAATTTGTTTTGTATTGTGATTTTTTAAAAATACCATTAATATTTGTATTGTAGCAACAGAAAATAATTTTATTAAAATTTTAATTTTTTTTCATGTGTCACTTTTTCTGTTAACATTGTTAACTATTTTTGTAGAACTCTTTGCTTTCTTGTTATAGATTTTTAAGATATAAAATTTCAGCAGAAGACTGATTTCCTTTGGTTTTAATATTTTTCTTTTAATTTGGTTTAATATTGCTAACAATTGCCACAGATAAAGAAATGTCAATGTTCCAACTTGCAGCATCATAACAAACCATGTTTCTAATTAGCCTCGCTCAAATCTTTTTGACCTTAAATTGAGTGTAACTCAAGAATGACTCAACCAACTTTCATATGCACAATTTCAGAATTACTACTAGTGGATATCTAAATTTTAATGCAGTTGTTTTTGTAGTTTTGGAGATTTTCCAGCCATAAAGTTTTATACATAGGTCTATAGATAAGCATATGAGGAAATCACAATTTAAGTGAATGGTATTTTCATACTACTCATAACTCAAAATGTAAAGAAAATTCCATCTTCACATCCTCACTCTCACCATGACCAAAAGTACTACTGAACAAAAACTAATATTTGTTTAGTAATGCTGAAGAGTATTATTGAACAAGTGATATTTGAGTGCAATGATTTGTTTAATGAAATAGTAAAATGAATCAATTTGAATTATTTAAAAATGTACTACTTAAATTTAAAAAATATATAGTAAATATATATAATATATAGTGCCAAAAATAATGTGTCATAATGTATAATAGCAAAAATTAAAGTTTTAAACAAAGTCATAAAATATAAGATGCAGTAGTGAATTCTTTAAGAAACTGTTTAATTCTGCCTGTCAGATTAAAGGTAAAATTATGAAATATTAGTATTTTATGTAAATTTCATTTATTTACAAGTAATTTACATTTTTAAATAAAAAAGTGGTTCTCTGGCCAATAAGTAAACAAAATTTAAAAATCCTACTCACTTGAACAAGATATTTTAAATATGAATTGTAACATATTAGGTAAAATGAATAAAAAGGGGTTGATGCTACCACTGCAATATTTCTGCAGTGGTAGCATGCAGGAAGTTGTAACTTCCTTTGGTGTTAATCAAAGTAAGTTACAACTACCCTCTATAGTTACAACTTCGTTTTTCCAGAAAGGTAATTCATAACTCAAAATCTCATTCAACTTTACTTTGATGTGAATAAAGTAAAAATACAATTACTTAAGTATAGTTACAACTTAACTGTTTTGGAGTCTGAGGTAGGGCACTTTGTGATGAACATTAGTCAGTTATCTTCGACATTGTGATGTTCATGCATGTGCGGGAGGGAAAAACATATAGAGAAAGAAGAGATATGGGTAGATGCAATGAACTGATGCTTTTCAAGACTGGAAATATTGATTTTATAACTTAAGAATTTATGCCAAATAGTGATGAAACTTGGGAAAAAGCATTAATCCCAAGAAATCACACGGAAATATTTTTACGTTATACTGCTGATACTGGATTTCAGAGTGGAGTGGCAGAAGATTTTGGAGTAGACTGATCAGATATGTATAAAGTATTAACAGTGCTATGGGTCATATTCTTGAAAAAGCTCATAACTGAATCATTTTCCCAGTACAGCACAACAGATGAATAATGTAAAGTTACTGTGGCAAATGCACTATCATTTACAAACATTTGTTGATGCATTAGATTGCACCCACATAGAAATAAAAAAATCTTTAATGTTTGGTGACAAATATATTAATCACAAGGGTTTTACCAATGTTAATATTCAGTCAACATGTGATGCAGAGGAAATATTTACGAGAACTAGCATTGAGCGGTTGGGTTCTGTGCACGATGCAGGAATATGGAGTGATATTCAAGATATAATCTCTTGGGATGATAACATTGCCTGTTTGCTAGGTGACTGCGGCTATAGTATATCTCTGTGGCTGATCATACCTTTCAAGACATCTGAAGGTGACATTCAACATCAATTTAACAGCATACATTCTAAAGAAAGAGTCATAATAGAAAGAGTGTTTGGTCAGCTCAGTCAGAGATTCCTAATCCTTGGTAACTGCATGTGAGTATCACTAGAAAGGGTACCAAAACTAATAGTTAGCTGTGCTGTGCTTCACAGTGTCGTCAACACCTTAAAGATTATATGATTTTTAGTACTTGGAAGAAGGTGTAGAGGAAGATAGTTCCATGAAGAGGAAGTTGACAGAGACATGAGGCAAAAGGAATGACGAACAAGTTGCAACATAAAGATAATTATTGCTGCACTATATTTATAACTACCTGTAGTTGTATCTTCAGTTTTTCTAGATACCACTCTTGTAAGGGTTGATATAACTACCTAGATGTGTTTGTTTATTCACTTTAGTTTGACTTAAAGCTATCACTACACCCTAGATTCTACTGTGAAGTTGCTATGTTTTATTTACTTCACCCATTTTATTAAATAGAATTTGGTAGATTAATAAACTTTTTTGTCACAATATTGAAATGAATTATAAATGTGCTTTCTCCACAAGCACTTACTTTTTCTTTGTTAAATATGGATTATTCAAGATGTTCATCATTCTTAGGAATCTCCTGCACTAGTGGACTTTGGTTTAAAGTAGTAGTTTTGACAGATGAAAAAGTTGGTGGAGTGGGTTATGTCAGATGCGATTAGAAGTAGAAAGAATCTTTTTTTACCATTACTAATAAGTAATAAATGTCAGCTCTTCATTTAGGATACGGTTGTTTTTAGGGTTTATAACCTAACAAAATTGTGGACAACTTGATATGAGATGATCTACTCTACTCCCAAAGATAACATAATAACTTTAAACAGTAACTAGTATCTTGTGTCAGGAGTGTGAGAAATGGACTGTTTTCCTAATTGCCTTCTTCAAAGAATTCAGCACAGCAAGTGTACTGAAATATAGAAATATAGGTGATATTCAGCCACGAACAGAATGAAGGTGTTTCTTACCATAGGGATTGGTTCTACCAAAGATACATTATAACGATCCTTTATATGTAATAGTAATAGACAGATGGGGACAGGTTATATAATGCAATAGATCAAGGTATGGTAGTGATAAATAATTCAGGATTGAAAATAGGTATACAAATTTTTACAATGATCTGTAATTGAGGTTGATTAGATCTGTTTAATTAAATGCTAATGAACTATTTTTTTTCTGTTACATAATATAAATCAATTGTTGTATATGTATATATCTTAAGCACCTAGAAATATTAAAAAAAGTAGTAATATAGACCTTCATTAAATTTCAGTACTTAAAAAAAATTCTTTTTTTGGAAAAAAAAATGTAATGTTATTAAGGAATCTACATACATTATAATATATTAACCAACAAAATATTAAGCCTATCTTTTGAATTACTAATAAAAATTTACATACCCAGTTAGAGATTCAAATAATTATTAAAATGAGTTCAAAAAAAATTAATTAATTGTTTTTATTATGTTTTAATAGATAGATATGAAATGATTAGTGTAACAGCTTATCATCTTTTAGCTGTAAGTAAAAACACGGTTCATTAATTTACGGCAATTGTGAGATTATTGTCTTTTATGTACAATTACATTAAATGCTATAACTATGATTTATTTATTTGATTTCTATTGTTGCACAACAACTTACATCCCAAAGGACAATAAACAACATGTCATAAGTACATGCAAAATTTAGATACAATACATTTAATAAAAATAAAATTAAACACAAAAAACAGAATAAAAAAAAATATATAAAATTACAATCATTTTAGATGATAAATGATGAAATACCAAGTGCCTCATTAATAGATTGCAAAATCACCAGTTGCAGCACAGAACATTAAACCCAGTACAACTTTCTTTTGGTGATTCTTTAAAGAAAAAAAAAAAAAAAAAATATATATATATATATATAAAACCAGATGTTTTTTGGAATTGTTGGTGGAATCAATTTTTCTGACACTTAGATGAATTTATTATAATACTTTATACCAGCATAACAAGAGAATTTTTCAAAAGCAGCAGTTCTGTGCAGTGGAAATGAAAATTCATCTCTATGGCAGATATTGTAATTGTTGTTTTCAAATAAAGGTATAAATTTAGTTATTCATTTTGCATTTCAATCATCGAGTTGATTGTGTAGTTATCAGGAAGGAATAGAACCCTAAGAACATGTTTGCAAGCCTTTTCATTAAATGACATAAAAGTTTCACTGTCTTTGTAGGTTCTGGCACTCTCAGCACAGACTTATCAGAATCTCATCTATGTCCACAAAGCCTAAAATGGCATAGAATGAGAAAAAGGGAAAATAATGAAAAAAGAAAAGTAACTAATGGAGAGAATATCACTAGATGAACAATCCGATATAGAAAGTAATTCAAAATTTCTTTTGGCCAGCAGGTACCCGTCCCACTTTTGATTTAGCATCGACTATCTTAAATAAATGCTATAGAAAGAGCCACTCTAAACTTCATAAAGGAACAACCTTTATCATCCACACTATTGTGTATTTTATGGAAATATTTAAATTGACTTTTTTTTCTGTTTAGCCTCCAGAACCACCATAAAGTATTACTTCAGAGGATATGTGTGAATGTAAATGAAGTGTAGTCTTATATGGTCACAGGTAGACCATTCCTGAGATGTATAGTTTATTGAAACACAACGATCAAATACCACCAAAGAACTGAATAATCCCAAGAAGAAAGCTAAATAATCTGTTTGATGTTAAGAAAGTGATTTTATGTGATTACAAAAAATGACCAAGGGGAACAGGATTAGATAATGATTGATTACCTAGGAAAAAAATTATTGTTGATCACAAATAATGCATTATTATGTTCCAATAATGTTGATCATATATGCATAGATTAATAAATAACTTCATTTTGTTAACGAACATCATATTCGTTATCATTGAATAAATGATTGAAGAATGTGATTGAGTCACTGTTTGTTTGAAAATACATCTTTATTGTTCATTAACTGTTGATATTCTTTGCTTGGAACCAGTTACTAGTTTAGTGTATCAGTTTATAATTTTAATTTATATTTAAAAAATGTATAAATATAAGTTATGTTTTGTTTGGCAACGGTTCTTTTTTTGGTTTGTTTGTTGTCTCTATGCTTGTTTGAAAGCTTTTTCTGAAAAATAAACTAAATGAATTTGTAAATATTCTTAATCTAGGTAATATTCATACTAATCATAATTAATAACAAGTGTTTTGAAATAATAAGGGATTACTGTAATTTTTTTTAGTTACTTTCAAGAATCCTTTCAATATGGTAATGAGAGCTTTGCAAACTTCTGGAATACTTTTTGAAGTTATCAACTTCATCTCAAATCTCAAGGTTGTGTTTCAGACTTGTAAACAATGATCGAAAGATAAAAATCTGATGGAGACACCACATGACTTCTTTGTACACCTATTAAATTATATATACACATTTTTTTCTGCGCTTCATTTAAACTTATTTCATTTATAAGTGAGATACAATCCTCCAATTCTTTAATAAAGTGGACAGTTACAAAGTTGTATTCTGATGGACACCAAATTGCATCACATTTTTTTGTGGTGTCCATATCAGCATTTTATATTAGTTTAAATATTAATTTTGTTTCACGTCGCCCAAGCAGTTATGTGGTATAAGTGAGAACATATTGGATTCGTAAACATTCACACATTGATTGGAATCTGACGTCATATACATATGTTTTTTAACTTTTTTCTTTTTAATTTAAATGTATTGGTTTAGTAATAATTATTAATCTCTGTAAAAATTTTTGAATTAAAATGAAAAGTACATAAAATGTTATTTCACTAATAACATCTGATTTTGTTTCATTTTTTTTCAATCGGAGGTTAATAATTATTAATAAATCAATATGTTTAGATTAAAAAAAAAGTTAAAAAAAAGAAATAAAGTTGGATTCGAACCGATGTGCCTTCAACTTGTAAGATCCAAATATTTCACTAATTAAAATTTTATTTTACTATAACTCTGGAATAAATTAAAATAAGTACAACGTATGATATATCGTCGAAAAGCTCTCAATGAGAGATTATTACTACAGTTAAGAAAAAGTTCAAAATCCACATTTTTGGGTTTCGGGCCTTTTTGAATACTTTTGGTCCAGTTGATTGCAATCAAAAGGGGAGGTGTACAACTAGATGTTACAACAGTCCTAAATCCAAAATTTCAACATTCTACGGCTAATCGTTTTTGAGTTATACGAGAGACATACGTACCCATACGTACGCACGTACGATCAGACGTCACGCCGAAACTAGTAAAAATGGATTCAGAGATTGTCAAAATGGATATTTTTATGAAATCTGAAAACCGAAATTTTCGCGATTACATTACTTTCTTTACTTCGTACAAGACAGTAAAAATATAATTCAATGAAAAAGGCAACCTAACTGGAATAAGAATAGTCTTTTAAGTCGAGTGTAATTTTGCTATTTTCCCCACCAACCATTTAAAGTAAGACTTCAAAATCTTAGGAACATCATAGTAAAGTTTATAAATCCCATTCCATCCTCCTTTGTATTATATCTAAAACATTTAGATTAACCCTGTTAAATTTTGAAAATAACCGTTGCATCCACCAGAATTTTGTTTTTTCCATTTTTCAACAGTTATAATTGCACTGCATATGCGTGCTCCAAAAAGAACAATTTCAGCTTCCATGCTGTACCTGAACGCTAACTTTAGGTGTGGACAAGTGACAATGTTTACAGGCAATCGTGGAACAAAATCATTATATAACTTTGACGCAAGAGTTGTAGCTTGACTTTGTATCTAGGTGTGTATTATGCTTTTCTGAAAAATATTTTGTAACTAATTTTATGTTAAATAAAAACCTTCCTTATTTGTTAGTAATCGTTAAATTTTTTTTTTATTCATCATTCTTAACGGTACTTTATTAGGCTAATGTAGTATAATCTTTATTAATATAATTTAAACAGTACAAGTTATAGTTTGACAGTCCATTTTTTAAAAGTTGCACTAGGCTGAAAATAGTTGCACCTGTCATGGAAAACGGTTGCAAGAACAACTGGAAACATTAAAAAAATTAAAAACTGCTTATTTATTCAGTATTTCATTTGAAACAGTAATGGTTTTATACAGATTAAAAATCCTGTAGTGTAAAGGGTTAGTTCAAAGATCTGAATCATTTACTTGATAAAGTATACGGTGTTCACAAAGTGACAACCTTATGGAAGAATGCTTCCTTCTTTTGTAGCAGGATTAATTGAAGAAAATTGGTTAAGCAATGCAGCAGAGAATATTTATTGTCTTCCGATACATTGATGAGTCAGTTATGCTCAGATCCAGAATGCCTTCACAGTAAATAATAGTATAATATTTATATAGAAGATAAAACTTTTATAATTTAAAAATAACTATGCGTCCAAAACGACAAAATATTGGTCGATACAAAATTCGAGTCAAGTGAATGATAAAATACAAAAGAAATGAAACAGAGGAAGAAACACACCGCAACGAAATGAACGAAATAGATTACATATGTCACAGTTACGGGCTACAGGATCATCACAAGAACGTATATAAATAAAAGACAAACTTTGTTTTGTGTGTGTCCTAATAACTCAAAAAACCACTTAACCGATTTCGCTGAAAATTTCACTATTTATTAATCGTGCAATCGTAATCGTTTTTACAATCTTCAGTCGTTGTAAGTATGTGGACTGAATTTGGAAAATCCATGTTTTTCTCACGGTCAATTATACGTGGCATGCTCTCGTGTAGGATTTGTTTGTATGAGCCAAATGGAATCGCCAAAAACATCGTATATCCCACAGCATTGCAATGATTTTGATTTATTTAATCGAAATACAATAAATATTGTGGATTTTATTATTTTCGTAATATAATTTGTCAAATATAATACAAAATCTATTTAATTCAAACACTCAAATTAAGTAACAGCGAAGCATTTGCCGGGTCCAATAGTTGTAAATTAATGAAAGGAACGTAAATAAAAATAATATCATGAGAGAATTGAATAATTAGTTTTGGTAGAGTAAGGTACTATATCAAACAATATTTTGCTTGACCAATCAAGTCTTCAATTGATTTTTTTTTTTTTTTTTATAAAAGTATATTTTATTAATCTTTTTGGTTACGTTTTGATTGTACCAGTTTTTATTACTTTACCAGTTATAACCTACTGCAGTTTCAGTAGTAGAAAGGGAAGGTATAATGATTGGCCAAAAATTTTAGGTATCGCCGTTTTTAAAAATGTCGATGTTTCACAATTTTTCCTGATTCTAAAAAAATGTAAAAAAAAATATATATATATAGAATTTCCCAATGTATGTACGTACGTGTTTTGGCTTGTGTATTTATTAATATCTCCGGGCTGACTCTACATAAATTCCTCCGAAATGGCTCATAAGTTTCAATGGTGTATTGATAGCAGCGTTAAATTTAAACTTGATATCATTTTAAACACCGGGTCGGTCTAGTAGTGAACTTGTCATCGCAAATCAGCTGATTTTGAAGTCGAGAGTTCTAAGGTTCAAGTCCTAGTAAAAGCAGTTATTTATACGGATTTGAATACTAGATCGTGGATACCAGTGTTCTTTGGTTCATTAAATTAACCACACATCTCAGGAACGTTCGACTTGAGACTGTACATGACTACACTTCACTTACATTTATACATATCATCCTCAGAAGCAATACCTTACGTGGTTCCAGAGGTTAAATAGAAAAAGAAAGAAGTATTAATTTTTGTAAAAAATTAAAAAAAGAGGACGGTAGTTTTCGCCATTTTAAACTTTTGACTTTTTGTATAGTGGTAGTAGAAAATTGACCTTTATTAAGACGAAATACTTAAGTTATTTAAAATTAAAAATTTTGAAATGGGTTGGATTTAGGGATGGGGAAATATTGAACATTATTTCTAAACAGTTTTTTCATTTTTCGAAAACCTGTTTACCAAAAATATTTAAATTTGGCTCAAATATTTTTCTAATTATATATCCAAGGTTTTGCGTGATTTTTTATTATCTTGGACAAGGGAGTATCACGCACCCTTAGTAATTATTTTTTAGTAATTTATAATTTTTTACCCTGGTTAAATTAAATTGTTTTAAATTATAATTAAATTATTTTTAAGTCTTGGTTGCATCAAATCGGACCGACTTATAGAAGTAAATAATTAATAATTGATTTTTAGGTTCCAAACACAAAGCGGGTGGCTGAATGGAACCCATATTTAAAATATCACTTTTTCTGACTATAATTTCTAGATCGACTATAATATAATATAATATATCGACTTCTAATATACAGTATTAGTGTAAATGAAACAGCAACTTTTTTTAAAAAAGAAGACTTAAGAATAAAAAAAAAGATTTTGAATTTTTTTAATAATTTGTGACATTTTGTATATTTTTCAGGTTTTATTATATGAGATACTGTCGAGGGAGGGGTTAAACGAGATCCAAATTGTTTTACTGACTTTTTTTTATAGCAGTTATACTCTGAATAAATAATTTATGTTGATAATGGGCCAACTGGGACCAAAAACGTATTACTAAAATTCTTAATTTTTTATAAACGTCATTTAATCAAGGGAGTCGAACCTAAATTTTTATACTTAACATTTAGATTTTTTTCATAATTTTATTCTAAATACTGATTAATTAAATCATTAATTTTACAAACAATATGACGTATCTGAAATAAAAATCTGTCAAGAAAGCCAGGAAAGTTATATAACTCTTTTCTGCCTTTTTTAAAAAAAATATATTCTAAACGTACAGGTCTTAACTTCTTTTTCCTGTTCAAAAAGCCGTACTCGTTCATATTTAACTACGATTTACTGAAAGATTAATTTTATTGATATATATTTTAATGGTTGTAGGCTGGAGAGTGGTTTTTTTAAATATTTTTTTCTCTTTTATAGACGTGATGAAAATTCTTATTTGAATGTTATTGATGTATCTCGTGATTAGAATACGATTACTTATTTTATTAAAAAAAAAAGTTTATTTTGAATTTTGTATATTTTATATAATAATTTCTTCCGGTGATCCCGTTGTTTGTTTTTCTTCTGTTTATTTAAGCGGATGATTTTTTTTAACGAAAACTACTTGAAAGCTTAATCTACGAAAGTTACTAGTAAATATATTTTTCATTTTTATTTTTATCGTTATTATTGATTAGAATCAGATTGTTTTTCTCTAATGATTATACATTTAGCCTGACTTTAATCGGATATCCAGAAAATTAGTTAGGTTAATTATTACGAATAAATAGGTGACAACAAAAATATTATATTTTCCTGTCACTGGTTTATTCATATATAGTGGAAAAAGATCCACGAAAAAAATTTTTAAAAAATCTATATTTTTAAACTTTGATCGGTTCGCCCACCCCCAGTATCGCTCTCAAAGTATTTTTTTAATTTTTGGCTAATTGGAGTACACTGTGCTTAGGAAAACATAAAAATTCGGTTAAAACTTATTCAATAAATAAAAAAACCTTTTTTCGATTTTTGGGAAAAGGGGAATTCTGGAATAGATTGTTTTTAAATATTAAGATAAGCATGTACGCATGCTTAATATAAAGTAGGGAAATTTTAACAAAATTTTGAAAAAAATTAACTCAAAAAAACTATCTCTTCCCTAGAAATATTGACCCCAAACGTTAACCAGTTACCAAATTTCATTAAAATCGATTTATCCAGTCAAAAGTTATTAGACTTCAAACACCCCAACGCACGTACATATGTAAATATGAAGATTATACCGCACTTTTTTTTTTGGGATCCCTGATTTACAAAACGTCAAGAAATGCAAAAAAAATCATTACCCCATTTTTTAACTGACGTACATTTTTCTTCTTGCAGCAGCATAGTTATAGAGCTATGATGTCAGGAAAGTAATAAATGATATTACTTACATTCTTTCATAATCCAGAAACTAAACTTACACTCAGTAGTTAGCTGTATGTTTATTGTTCTTTTCTTATTTTAATCATAATTTCTTGTGACCGACCAGTTAGTCACAAGAAATCTGCTTGTAACCGATCACAAGCAGACTTTTAAAATGCTTCATCGTTTCTTGCTGACCTGTACATATTTTAAAGTAAAAATGTAAAATTAATTAACTTCTCTTAATAAGTACAAGGGAAATTTTATGTATTTTTTTTCCTGTGTTAAAGTAGTTAAACTAACATCACGACAAATAATCAAATAATTGTTGTTTTTGTTTCAAGGAACAAGTAAATTTAGGTCTTTAGTTAACTCTGATAAAAATTGCTTAAGTTAACAGTTTACTGTGTAAGAATAACTATCGTACCCATCATTGTTTTATTTATTGCTAAAGTTAATATTTTATGTTTGTTTTATTCTCTTCCACTTGTTCGTGTAAGAGTATAACGGTAAAGTGTCTAGCTTTTAACGAGAGATAATTAATAGTTATAAAATAGTCAGACAAGTATAGTTTTTTCCTTAAAAACATGATATTCAGAATTTTAATAATTTTATTTTAGAGGTTGTTAAAGTTTGAGGCTCATGATTTAAAAATTGTTATTTGTAGCATATTACTTTTTTATTTAAAGATACATTAAGAATGTATGTTTTTGATGTATGCACACGTATTACAGTTAATCTTTTGTGCGAAGCTGTTAATGTTTGAGAAGAAGAAATGATTGAATCATTACATTTTAAGAACGAGTAAAAATTACGATGATAGTTAAAAAAAATTTTAATTTAACAACTGTTAAAATTTAAAGCTTGATGTTTATATAAGAAGCAGTTATGTTATTTAAGTTAATAGTTGTATATTTTTTTTACTCTTCTGTATGCAGCTGTTGTAGTTTTAACTCGGTATCACCGGTATGTTCAATTATGTGTGAACTGTTTTAAATAAATAATATTAACTAACTTAAAAGGAATTGAAATTAACTGCCTAGCCTTTGTCGACAATATTGTAACCTCAAAAAAAGAAGCCACACGAAGTTTGTTTCGAATTTCTGCGTACTTCGTGTGACTTCTTTACTGGTAAATTGGAGGAGAGGAAAAGAGATTGAAAGTTTCATGTGGAACGTATGATGGACGTAAGAGTTCCGAAGGTTGTGTTAAGATCTAGGCCAAGGGGAAAGGGATATTGGTAGACCGATGAAGAGATAGGGATGGAGCTTATTAGTTTAATGAATTATAGATAAAAGTGAAATTTCCTATTAGAAACTTATAGAAATTATACTTTTGAACTCGGAACAGATGTTATCGCCTAATCCTGGAAGGAAAACGAAGAAGAAAAAAAATCTTTAGAAAAATCCTAGGACCAATAAAATAGGTAAACACGAATAATTCAGATGTAATAAAGATTTATACAAATACAATGAAACTGAGGAAATAGCAAATCACGTCAGATAAAGAAGAGCTGAATTTTTTTACCATCTTATGAGAATGAAGATAGATTCACATAAAAAGTCGCATACATTTACAAAAAAAAAAAAAAAATTAAAATCGGTGAACCTCATTTGTTCAGAAAGGTCTAAAAGAAATGACTGTATCTGAAGGAATAGTACAAGATAGAACAGTGTTCAGAAAGATGGTACAAGATTTTATGAGTTTCTAAGAGAGGAAGAGAAAATAAACCAACAACGCCTGGCCAGAAAAGAGAAGACAAAAACAAAAGCGGAAAGTATGAAGAACTACTGGAAAACTAGAAAAAAAAAAAACGTCCAAAAGAAAGAGTAATGCAAATGTTCTTTCACCTGGTTCTCATTCGGCCAACTTCGGAAAAAAGTAAGTTATATAAGAAAAAAGAAAAAAAACTTTTTCAGTTCTTTAAATTCTAAATTCTGAAGACGACGGCAAATTAAGGGTTAGTAAATTTTTTGAGAAATATTATTTTATGAAATTTATTTAATTTTTAATTATATTAATCTCATAAATTTATTTTATTTATTTGTTAATTGTAGAACCTTTTATTGTCGCTTGTGGAAGGCCTGGATGAAGGTATTGTAGTTCATTTACAATATTTATCTTCCACACAGTAAAACTAATATGCAATTATTTATATCTGTTTAATATTTAAATTCTGTTCAAATTTAAATAAATCTGTTGTTCATTGTAATTACGTAGAATTTATTAAATTCTACCGTTTCCCTGTAATGTAATATTACATTAATATATATTAATGTAATAAGAGAAATACCTGGAGTTATTGTTCTTCAGTGGCCATTTTTAATAAATTACTGAATCGTTAGAAAAATCTTCTCACCAATCTATTTATAATGCAGTTAAAAGATTTTCTTTTGCAGAAATTATATTACTCTATCGATTAACTTTTAAATAATACATGTTACAATTTAAAAAAAAAACCTAATTTTTCTGTATTCCGTTTAACGTGTACATAAATATATGTGGTCGTCCCGAATTGCGCACCAAGTACCGGGTCTAAAAATCATTACACTAAAAGCGGCACTGCACTCTAGATTAGGAAATTAAACAGACGAATTAAGCACCGTTTATCCAAGTTAAGTTCTATGCAGATAATATTGTAATAATAAAACTTTTACCCCATCGAGTATTTTTCCAAAGATCTCTACTTCTGCAGAACGTATTTTTTTATATCATGATAAATTATCTAAATGATAATATTTAAAAACTGTTGTTTCTTATCATTTCAGTCATTGAAAGGAAATTAATTATTCTGCTGCTATCTGTTGGTAGATAATGAAACTATGATTTTCTTAACACATTTAAATATATTTTAAAATATAAATAATTAATTTAAAATAATCTTATTAAATTTATTTCTCTTGACGATTCATCAAAACCACGTTTAAATTTTACCTGTTCATTATTTTTTGTTATTATGTGTATTATTTCAGACGTAATGAATTTAAATTTGTTATTATTGATTTCTAAAATTTTCTTGTTTTCTAAAATATGTCTGATCAGCATGATCAGTCTGATAATCAGTATTATTAAAATCTTGTTATCATTACATTTAAATATTTAAAATTATTCCTTAGCGTTTTTTACTTCCTTGTACAAAATAAAGGAAGTATTGTGATGGCGAAAATTTTCGGTTTCCAGATTTAAACGGAAATATCCATTTTGACTGGTTTCGGCGTGTCGTCTGTACGTATGTATATATCTGGCGGAACTCAAAAACGATTAGCCGTAGCATGTTGAAATTTTAGATTTAGGGTTGTTGTAACATCTAGTTGTGCACCTTCCCTTTTGATTGCAATCGATAAGTATTAATCGATATTAAAAGTATTCGATATTAAGTATTAAAAAGTATAAAAAAACCCCAAAATCCAAAAAAATTGAATTTTGGACTTTTTCTTAACTGCAGTAATAAGCCCTCATTGAGAACTTTTCAATGGTACTTTTCATAAGTAGTACTTATTTTCATTGGTTCCAGAGTTATAGCCAAATAAAAGTTTAATTAATGAAATATTTGTATGGGATTTTTCGATGATGGAGTGGCCGTACCTGAACCCAAATTGGTGGTCCGGAATTATCTCCTTACCCTCCAAAACTGGCCTAAGTCTGCGAAGTAACAGCTTTTCAAACAATTTAGATATGACCGGTAAGAGGCTAATTTGCCTGTAAGAAGAAACCTCCTATGAAGGCTTCCCTGGTTTCAAAATCATTACCATCTGTGATACTTTCCATTCCGCTGGAAAGTAAGACGTCCGCAGAACAGTGTTAAAGAGATCCTTAATGTACGTCATGCCTTTAAGGGGTAGCATGACAAGCATTTTGTGCGTCACTAAGTCAAAACCCGGAGCTTTCTTTAGTCGCCTTCCCTGATTGATTAATTTCAGTAACTCCCTGCTTGAGATCGGTCTAATCGGAAAACTGACTGGCATTGGGCTCTCTAAGAACTTTTCAATATCCTTGTCATCTAGGACCCTCGTCATTGTGAGGTTGCAATGTTTCACCAAAGTGTGAAGCAAATAGGTCGGCCTTCTCTTTGTCATTCCTTACCCCTGATCCAGAACGTCCCTGTAGGGCAGGAAGCGTTGGGGATCGTTGTAGTCCCTTAGTAGACTTCGATAAGGTATCCGTCTCTATTCAGGTTAGAAAGATTTCCGATGAATTCCTTCAATTATTCATCTCTGATAGCCTTCAACAACCTCCTCAGCCTCCGCGCAGCCCTATTAAGAAGTGTTCTGTCTTCTGACCTCCTGAACCGTTGCCATTTTCGTTTGAGACGCCGTTATGAGCCAGTTATATTTATCACTTCTCTTGGATGGGTATTGTCTCTGGTCGACTGCACATCTTCAGGTGTAGATCGCCAAGCACCTTCTTGCGTGACCCCTGAGGATACTGACCGACGTCAGTATCCTCAGGGGTATTGAGCGTAAATGGGTCAATCAGTTTCTCCTCCAGTTCTGATAAGATACCCAATCTGTTCGTTCGGTATGCAGGATAGTCCTCCCTTTCCTTCTCAGCACCGTCGTGCTCACTGTTAAGTAAAACGGACGAGTGGTCCAACGTCGAATTATAGCTGTTTTCTACCAGAGTGTATGTAGATGATATACCGGAAGTGGTAAAAAATTCAAGTAAATCCGGGATCTTGGTTAGGTCCGTAGGCCAGTGTGTCGGCTGTAATCCCGAAAGTACGTCCTGGCGTAGATTTTGAATACACCTCCTCTACATCCTTCCCCTGCTCGTTGTCAACCGCGAATCTCATAACGGGTCTTTCGAGTTCCAGTCCCCTCCAGCGATAAACCTAGAACTTAGTGTTACAATGTATTCAGAGAACAATTCGTTAATTATAGTATGCCGCGGAGGTCAGTACATCGCGGACAGTCTTATAGGTCCCAACCAGTCTGTAACTTCAACTGTGGTTGCCTGAATCTGGTTAGTGCAGAAACCTGGAAGTTAGTGATGCCTCAGATAATTCCTAACCAGTATCGCAGTTCCCCCGTGGGCTCTCTCGTCTGGGTAATTTGTTACATACACCGAGATACCATGAAGTCTTCCGGTCTGTAAAGTGCGTCTCTGATACTATTATTACGTCCAAAGTATTGGTAATTGCCATTATTTCTAGTTCTTCCCGCCTTTGGTTTCCTGTTCAACTTGCTGAGGCCAGGTTTCCTGTCTAACCTGTCTACATTATTCTCACCATTACGGCCAGCTTCTGTAGCATACGTTGTGTGGAGAGACTCAAGCTTTGCGATGACTGTCCCCGGCGCTCCACATCCAAACGTGGGGAAATTTTTATCATCAAACGCGAGGCCGGTCGCCCTCGGCTAGCGGATTCGACTCTCGGAGCAAGTTGTGAGTTCCGATTCGCCTTTTGCTTTCATTTCATCTTTAATATTTCTTGGTACCCTCTGCAGCCTCGTTAGTTTTCCGGATGGTCGGATTAGCATAGAGCACAAGTTGCAGGAGTGCTCCTGTCCTTCCCGGAACAATCAGCTGTTCGATGGCCTTCTCCACACTTTATACAGTGGAAAGGCCTCATTCAATTGTTTTTGTCCGTACTGTTGGCACCTTATGCACTGCATGAGGCCTGTTTGTTTCTGCGGTGTTTGCAACGAAACGCTGCAATTTGCAATGTATTTTAACTCAAATATGGCTTAATTGTTCTCCTGAGGCTCTAGGTTCACGAAAAAAGTCGATGTAGGCTCTTTAGTTACTCTGTGGCATGCATTTATGAAGTCCTTCATCCGTTGCCCGTGGCCTTCGATTTCTTCCTTGATCATCTCCAATGGAATCGAGTGGTGCAGGTTCCTAATCACGACACGAAAGGCTCGTTCATCCTTTCTAGTGAAGGTATGACCTACTAAACCGTGTTCTCAAACTATATTTATGATTTTCTTATACGTTTCAATATCTTTAGAAATTATTCTAAGTTGTTTACCTCCTACCATTCGAATGTTGTAATCTTCCTTACACACGACGGTAACAGTTCGTATAACCTTAGGGCATCATTTATCCCGTAATGTACAATAAGTGCGGGCTTGAGGGTTCCGTTTGGTTGGTAATATTCGTATCCTCTAATGGAAGGTCACTAAATCTATTTGTTACAGGTAATCCACCATTGCTAGGATTATGAATTGCAGTTTGTTTTTTAGGCGTAGGTATGGTTCTCCACTGACTAGAAGTAGGTTGCGATTTCATAATTACACTGTCGTTATCGCTTGAATTTCCCGATAAATTGTTTGCTATGCCATCTCTAATTAGTTTTCTACGTGCTATCCTCCTCGGATCTCTGTTCAACGACGGTAATGGACTACGTTTTGTAGATGTTATTTGATAACCTCCACAATCACATACCCCTTCGTCGATCATATCAGCTGATGTTAACTGATCCATAGTTACTAAAAAATAAACGTAAACAAAAAGTAAACAAATAAATAAACATTCCTCAGCAACGGAGTAAAATACCTCAACCTATCTCAAATACTGCTTTTGGCTTAGTTACTTGTTTTTAAATCCAAATAATCGTTTATACATCAATAGATTACCCAAACCAGAAGGCATTCCAAAATATTTAATTAAATGTTACAAACCAAAAACATGACTATTAGAAACACAAAACACACTAAAAGGAACACAATAAACACAAAACTAGAACTATATATAAACAAAAATACTTTAAAAAAAGAATTTTTATACGGCGCTAATTATCTAAACCAATATAGCGCCCTAACCATATGTTAGAACTGCAAAATTAACTCACTTTTATCATTTTGATTTAAAATCGGCAAATGAATTTCGGCCGGATTTTCATCTTTAGAAAATAAAAATCTTATTACAGCACACTGTTCTTCCGCGTTATACAAATTTAAAAAAATCAAGCTGAGACGAATTTAAAAATAATCAAATGGGATTATAATATATTATAAGGATTTTTATAGAAATCCTTTTCAAACTGGTGATATTTTCTATGTAAGGGGGTGCCAATTCGAACGTCAGACAGTTTTAGTTTTCTCTGTTAAATAAACTTTCCGCTGTTGCTCTTTAACTCTAATTATTATTGAACAACCTTCATGTATATGTAAATTTTACTTTCCTGGCATTAGAGGTCTAGAGCTACGCTGCAAAAAGGAAAATATAATCAGTCAAAAAAAGAGATACGGGATTTTCTCCATTTCTCGATTTTCATGACCCAGGTACCCCAAAAACCAAAAAAAAAAAAAAAAATTGGGGGTAATGTTTGTACGTACGTGTGTTTGCGTGTTTGAAGCTCAATCACTTTTGACTGGATTAACCGATTTTGATGAAATTTGCACAGACACGAGTATATGAGGGAATTTGTTGAGTTATAGTTTGGAGTCAATATCTCCAGGGTGTGTGGTTAGTAGTTTCTTTGGGGCCAATTTTCTCAAACTTTTGCTAACATAACTCCAATTTATATTAAACTCAGTATATATGTACATGCATATTTTTCCATTTGAAAACAAATATTTTGCTCCCAAATTCTCTTCTTCCCGCAGATTCGAAAAAAATTATCTTTTTATTTATTGGATATTTTTTAACCAAATTTTGTAATATTTTCCTAGGCATAATAGTGCAAATGGTTAAAAAAAAGAATTACTTTGAGGCACTTTGGGTGAGGGAGCCGATCAAAGTTTAAAAATATCTATTTTTTTAAACTTTTTTATAATTTTTTTTTGTTTTTAATAATAATATTACAAGATAATTTAATCATAATTCAATTCCCACCTTCAAAAAAGAAATCCTAGGTAAATATTTACTGCTTGTACATTTTTCAGTGGAGTTTTTAAAATTTTTTCCATTTAACAAGGAAGGTGATTCTGGTGGTAGGGTAGCAGAAAAAAGTACAGATATTTTGAATTATTTAAAGTTTCTTTGGTTTATTTAAATATACAATGATAATTTTACAATAAAACTTCATCATTAATTTACCCCCCCCCAAAAAAAAAATCTTAGGTACCTCTTTTCATGTACCGTTAATTTTGCCCTAAATTAGAATAAATAACCAATGCCAGGAAAATATCAAAACTTTTTTTTTCAGTTTATTTTAAAGTTCATTCAGTATTATTAATAATATATATTTATATTTTGTTAAATTACGTATGAATACATTCAACAAAATAATTTCTTAGTATCTACTGGTTTAGATGTCAAATAACTTTTTTTTTTAATGGTTTTTGAGTTTTTTATTTTTATTTTTTTTTTAATTTATCTCAAAAACCACTGAGCATAGCTCATTCTTTGTAATGTTTCGGAAGGATCCCTTTTAGTATTTTTTTCAATCTTCTTATGGTAATTTATATATATATATATATATATATATATATATATATAGAAAATATTTTCTTTCTTGATTTACAATTTATTTCCAGGAAATTTTGGAATATTTTACTCCGTCTATAATCTCTTGTATTTAAAAAAAAAGATTATTTTCCAAATTTTAATTTAAAAAATATTAAAACCAGTAATTTGATGAATTTATTGCCCCTTTCCATTTCGTCCTGTTATTCTTTATATTTTTTTTAACGTTAACTAATTTTTGAGTTTTTTTTGTTAATGTTAGATTTAATCAGTTTCCTTGGCTTCTATTGTTTGTATATAACAGAGGATTAACACCCTTGTTACAATATGTAAATAACAACAGAAATTTATTTTCCTTAATTGGCTTGTTTTATAACCACTCACTGGTACTTTTATCATGTTTATTGATGCTTTATACGTTAAAATAGAACGGTTCTTTCAAATTATATGTGAAAGGATGATGTATATTGTATATATATATATATATATATATATATGTAATATGTATAATACAGAATGTTTCAGAAACTTCATCCAGTTTTCTTAGAAACTACGGGAGATACGGTTCTGGGACCTATTATTTTTTACTATTTTTTTTTTTTTTTCATATACAAAGTGATAAAATAAAATATCAGAAGTTATGAGATAAAACTTTATGTACATTTTATTTTTTAAAAAATATGTAATTTAATAGGCGTACAAGGAAGTCATGTGTGCCCACATCAGATTTTTATTTTTTTGTTTTATCAAAGTTAGTTAAAATGTTAGATACGCCTGCATGTCACTTAAGTCATTAGTCTTATTGTAAATTCCCATAAAATTTCTTAGACTTTCCAGTTCTTACAGCTGTAAGAAATTACAACATCCAGAAACATTGACCGTAAAAATATGGAGAAATTCTTCCCTGCTCGAGGGTAATTTCATATTCAACGACTACGTGTTTTTGAAATCTCTAGAAACTTGATGACCACTCAACAGAGGTATCATCAACAATATATACGTACTTTTGAAATGGCTCACGTCTAATAATGAAAAACATGTCGCTCTTCAAACACTCTCACTTAATTAAAAGGTGTGGTTCTGACCGTAATCAAATTTATGATATGAGCAGGTTCCGAATCGATTTTTGTTATCTTTTTTTTATTTTGATTCCATGTATTTAAAAATTGGTAGCACCATTTGTTTAGAAGATTCTTATTTTCATGTAAATTTCTTTATTGTATCATAAGAGTGAAATATAAATTTCTTTACATACAAACACACACACACACACACACACATATATATATATATATATATACACACACAGGGAGAGAGAGAGAGAAATTTTAGATAAAAATATTGATATGATTTCGGAGAACAAACGGAACACAGGCCCATAAATTAGAGAAAAAAAATTACCGTTTTATTGTTATTTTTTGTTATTTATGCATAAAGATATTAATTATTCATAAGGATTTTCCAGTATGTAGTAATACACATTTATCTTTGTGTATATGCATATATATATTTATATACTAGGAAATAATACTCACGTGATCATATGATCGTAGCGGTATTGGTAATTATTTATTAATAATATTATTGACATATATTCGTGATTTTTAACACGTATTATTTTTTTTCTTAATTCACATTTTTCATGTTGACGTTACTGAAGAAATTAACAATAAATAAATATTAAAAAATAATAATTTCCACTAGTCAACTCAAAATTTGTAACTAACACGTTACACATCTTTTCTCGCTATAGTTGGGTGCTAATTTCAAATATGCTATTGAAATTGTGTTATCACGTAAAGGTTTTACGTAAATCGTAAATTTGTAAACTGTTTTTGTAATAAACTCATTTTGATCAACTACTGGTTACAATTAAGAATGGTTTTTTATTTTTACTTTTAAACAATATGCATGCGTACATGCTTAATAAAGAAAAAATAAATGTATACCGTGTATCATGAGAAGTAAACACAAACATGTCTGTATGATGACAATGGACAGACGTCTGTGGTTACCTACTACAGAACTTAGAATCTTGTTTAGTCTTATCTTCACTTGTCTATACAGTTAGTTGTCTTTCACAGAGTTATTACTGTTTTGTTATATTTTCATCAATTGTTTATAATATATAAGGGATTTTTCTCGTTACTATTTGGTAAAACATGACTTCTGAAAAAGTTCGTGATGTTCAAATCATCCACACAGTTTTTGTTATGTCTGTGGTAAATTTTCGCCTAAATCTCAAAGAAAAACTATTTCTGAATTGGTATAAACAGCTTATAAATTTTAGCTTAAATTTTTTACTAGGTCGTGGATACCGGTGTTACTGCAACTGTGGAATCTTTTAACGCAAAAAAAACAAAAGTTACTACGTTTAGAACACGAAATAAAAGCCTTTCAACTTATTTTACCTTAATTTAACCTAAAAGAACTTTTTTTACCTAAATCCAACGATTTAGACTTTAGAAACTGTTATTTTAAACATTTATTAATGTATTTCAATTTGTCTGTTTGAATAAATAAAAATTAGTAGATTTAATCAGAATTTAAATGAATACGCATAAATAATATATTTTTTTTAAATATTGTTTTAATTGTGATTATTCATTTATCGGTAAATAAATAGTATATATCTAAAAAATGTGAATTATTTAACAAATTCTGATAACAGTTTTGAATCAGCACGATGATTTTTAAAAATCATCGTGTATGATTCCAGATACGCGAAAAAGTTTTTTTGTTGACTAGTGTTATAATAAAGATTAACTTTTTTTAAGGATTTAAAAAATAATTACTGTTTACCCTACGTATAACCTTACAGTTTTCATTTTATCACTTTTCTTTGTTTTTAATCTGTCTAATAAATGAAAGAAAGGGAAGTGGTCATGCGGTTGAGATATGTTGGTCGCTTTGCATTTTTGTCGATGTATTCGAACTTTAATAATTCGATTCGTAATAACGGTAAAAAAATCAAGCGCGGTCTTTTTTACCCCGCTACAAAATTTCTGGTAACGTATGTAATTTCATTTTAATATTAAATCGTTTCTTTTATTGAAGAAAACTAATAAAAAATACCGTTTTTAAAAAATATTTTTTAACCTTATTCGTTTTACGGTTTTGTTAAATTCTAATAGTCTATATTACATTATCTTATGGTATTTTAATTTTACACTTTGAAAATATTTTTAATATATGGTTTAATATATCGTTCTTTTTTTCTGTTAACGATTCGCACTATTACGAACACCGCTGAAAATTGCACAATATCATGGAAGATGATTTTATAACCAAAAATAAGAAAAAAAGTTCATACACCTTGTAAACATAGGTCAGAAAACGGTCCGTTAGCGAGTTTCGGCTCGCGAAACATTTAACCCAGATTTCTGTTCCCTATGTGAAATTGAACTGTACTAAAATTCTTAGGGTACAAATCGAGGGGTAAATTTGGTACTTCCTTATATTTTTGAACTAAGAAATTGAATAAAAGTGATCCCAGACCTCTATCTCGCTTAGGTTTTAAGAGAAACTGGGTAAAACACGAAAAAGGTTTGTCGGGAAATACACTTTTTTAAGTCTGGAATAAAATAACTTTGTTAATTTGCTAACAAACAAAAAAAGTTTTCTAGTTAACTTTGTATAAAACATAACTCGGAGAAAATTGATTTATTACCCATTTAAAAATGTTGCACGTCAAACATAAAAAAAAACGGTTTTTTACCCCAATTTATTGGTTTTCACCTCATATTTCTCAAAATTTACTGCAAATACGGTTCTGGGACCTATTTTATTCGATTTCTCAGGTCAAAAACCATAATAAATCACTAATTCTGTTCCTTAATTAACGTTTCAAAAATTTCAGTACGACCTCATTTCACCGGAGTAGCTGAAATCCGAGCAAAATGTTTTACCATCCGTAACTTGCAAACGAAGCATTTTTGTTACATATTATATGAATTTTTTACATTATTTTCAGGAGTAGAATAGGTTATGAAAATCCCGGGAAACTTCGTGGTACATTCTACATATTAGATGAAATACATTAATTGGATGTAATTTTGCATGTCAGGGTATTTTTTTTGCAGATTTTTACGTTTAATTACATTAAAAAAAACCGTAAACCTTACCTTTACGGTTTTTTATTGTTTTGTGAACAATAAAAAAAAATTGTGGCGTTAAAATTTTTTGAAGGATGTAATTTTACCTGCGGTTTGCTTGATATCTCCACAGATGTGTAATCCGATTTTTGGATGAAATTTTGTTCGATGATTTCTGTGTTGTTGCAATCTAATTGTGGTCACAATTGGTAAAGGGAACAGGGAGGTACGGATCTTTTGCTTCCCGCGTCTCAATTTTTTTTCAAAAGTTAGGTAAATATTTTCATAAAATTTAGTATCTCTTAGATAGCTGAGATACTTTCTGATGTTGTTTGGTCTTAATTCAAACCCCCATAAATAAGTAAGAGCAGAAAACAGTTTTTGGTTTTTCATCGTTTCTGGACTCATTTCTGGGAACATTCTTGTACTAATTAGATGATTCTATTGCATTACTATATTTATTACTTTGGTTGTGTAGTGGAGGCAAATAAATGTAGTTTTTTTAAGCTTTTTCATCATTTATCGATTGTCTTGTTATCTTCAGATTTTTTGACCCATTTTTATGAAATTTTGTACGATGATTTGTGAATATTGGTCATTTAAAATTTCCCATTTAAGTTTGATTACAGTTGGTCAAGGGGACGCACGTGGAGTACTTGGCTCAAAAAGCTGGCCAAAATTGAAAAGCTCATTCTATTTATTTAAAATTTGATACCTAAGGGTTTTTGGCGTCACTGAATTCAAATTTAGTGTCAAAACTACGAAATTCAAAACGACCGATCCATTATGGTGGCCGAAATCACAAATTTTCTCAATTTTTAAAATGATTTATCGAATTACTGTATTTATTTTTTCCTTTTTGCAAATATTATATATTGTTATATTTTTATTTAGTTTTATTTATTGCATTTTAACTAACAAGACTCATTCATTAACTTATTCATTATTTTTTCTTTTCTCTTGAAAATTTTTCTGTACATCCTAACTTAAATTAAAATCATTATTTTCTTTTAACTTATTTTTACAAAATTAATTTGTTTTATAATACAGTAATAACAAAACTATATTAACTCATATGTTGTAGTTTATTTCTTTTTCGTATTATTTATTGTACTTTAACGTACAAAAACAGTGATTATTTAAGTATTTTTATCGTGACATTAGGAATAAAGTACGATTTATATATTTACTGTGGAATTATTCTTGCAATAAAAACATCGAAAATGTCATTTGTAATGTAATATGAATAGTTAAGCCTAATGTCATAAGCTATTAATAATGAAAGTGTTATTAATCGATACAATAATTTATGTACTATTAATTACACACCACTATGAAAACTGGTTTTTTGAAACATAATAAATATTACCACGCGCGCGCGGAAGATTCCCATCTTCCGCATACACCTTTAATTAAACAGAAAACTGTTGTGATTTGTTTATATTATTTTCAATTAGTGTCACTGATACCGTACATAAAATTCAGAAAAATAATAAAGACTAATAAAAATAAGAAATAAAATAATAACAATAATAAAAATATTAAGACAGTTTTTATCATTTAAAAAAAAATCAGTGTTTTTGTGTTATAATTTAATTTAAATGATTGTAATTAAAGTAAATCGTGATATTATTAAATGCAGCCTACATTATAATCGATGTAAAATAACAGAAAAAATGTCTTAATTTTTAGCACTCAAAACTTAATTACTTTATTCAGAATCTTCTGATTCGGTTTCATCCTCATCCCCTTCGTCGTTTATTCCTGACCCATCATCATCGCCTATTTCTTCGTCTTCTTTATTTTTCTCCCTGATATTTATCGGACTGTTTGATGTGTCTGACAGTAGAAGACCATCGTTTTTCTGCAGAAGGGCTTTGTTTTCCTGTTTGGTCTTTTTCTTGTACAACTCAAGTAGGGATCTGAAGTAAGCAGCAGCCTACATAGGATATTTCTGTTGCACTCTTCCCTTGTAAACTTTCTGGAAAATCGTAATCTGTACTGTCGAAAGTCCTTATTTCTCGCCTCAGCTGCCTCTTCCGACTATTGACCGATTGGTAGTAGTGCGTGATCTATAATAGCAGAGCCATGAACTAATATTTTGTGCATTGTCGGCGTCATGGGGTACCACCCATGTAACTTTACGTATAATTTGGCTGTATCTGAGGCAAAATCTTGGAACTCTTTCGTATCTATCCTGTGACCACTTGAAATCGCCCCAAGAATACTTTTGCATTTTGTTATCAATTGGACATTAACTCCTGTTATGTGGGCAACAATTTTGGGTTAGCAAAAAAAACTCCTTGACGTGTTTTCATCTATGCTATTGCCCTGTTTTAGAATATTCACCAAAAGACCCATTTCAATTTTAAAACAGTCTTGAATTTTCTTTTTAGTATTCTTAACAATTTATTTCTCATTTTTATTCCTAGCTCGCCACTTTTGCAGTGGAATTGTATACGCTAAATGCAATACTGACTCGACAAATCTAACCCTGATGGACAGCCCAAACTTAGGTGAGTCACGATTTTCGGTGAAAAACCTTATTTAGGTCATTGAAATCTTTAGATGTCTCCCACATAAATAACATTTCATTATTGAGGATGTGCTCGTTGCTGCATTGCTGCATTGCTAACCTTACCATCTACCATTGTCAATAGCAATATATGTTTTATTTTTACTACAGTACCACTCTCTCTAGTAATTTCTGTTGGTTTGAGATTGCTTGCTTTGTTTTCTATGTACTGTATTTCTTCGTTTGTTATGTCTGTTGTTTCCTGTACAAAACGCATTCTAATCGAGTGACAAAACCTCGTTGAAGATGGTACGGGATTTTTCTTAACAACATTTTTTTCATTTGTACGAGTGACACTTACTAGTTGTCATGGAACAAATGAACTTTGAAATAAATTGGTGTCACTGTCGCTACTATTTTGAAACGTTTGCTTAAATTGGGACTGTTGTGATCCGTCACAGCCCCACTTTGAAATCAACTCTAAATTATGGGTTTCTTCCAGAGATAACCTTTCCAGCACATCTTCTAAGAATATCGATGATTTTGATGCTGTGCGATCTAAAATGTCTTGTAAATTTATCTCAGCCATTTTTTCTGTATTATAGATTCCTCCTTTGGGTAGAACATTTTTTTTTTTTGCTTTCTTAATTAAGGAGTAACACGGATAAATATTTTTGTTGGCAGTCTGAATTATTTCATACTGCTTTCGTGTAAGACCAGCCTCCACAAAGATTGAAAGTGCTTTCGACGTTATTAGTTTTTTAACTCCTGCGTTTTTTTGTGCAGAAGAGATAAATTTTTAAAATTTTGTAGCTTTTGTCGGAGTTTCGGTTATTTTTTTGATCATGATAGCAATATCAGTGTTACCAGAAGCTCTCTGGCTCATCGTTGCTGCGTAATTTAGTTCTTGTGGGAAAGCCTGTTTCCTTAACTCTTGTGTTTTTCTTCTCTTGGACCTTTCACTGGTTTCTCCAGATTCTTTAAGCGGACGAACGGGAGCAGATGAAACGTAAGTTGGTATTTTTATTGAAGCATTCAACCGTTCTTCATTTTGTTCCAAAAAACGGTGTTCCTTTCTATTTGCAGCTGACCATTTCTTTTTGAAGTCAGTTTAAAATACCGTAAAATATGACCAAAGGAGCCACGTTCGTCATCTGGACATTTAACTTGACTTGCCAAATAAGTTTTCATGAATGTTAATTTACCATCTATATATCTGGACTTTGTTTCATAATTTCGAATGGTGTTCTTCTCATAATCTCTTTCTCCATGTCAAATATCTGAAAATAAGCAGAGAAAAGACTCGAAGTTCCTCAGTAGTTAGGAAAATTTTAATGAGCACTTCATTTTTCAGGGGGGTTTTGATTTAAAAATAGCTAATTAACGAAATCAAAAATTAATTTTCGTTAAGTCTTCCTTACCTCAAATTTAGCATACTCTAATTCTTTACTACGATTGTTTTTTTTTGTTATTAATGAGCATTCCACTATTTGTAATAAATGACACTACTTATATTAATAATAATAAAACTACTACTTATAATAATAAATATCACTAACAAATTAACGAGCCTTTCCTCCCCGTAATTTCTTTAATTCCTTATATTCTCGAATTCTTCCCTACAGTTCCGAAGGTGACCATAGGGAAGAAAGTACCCCCCCCCCCCCAAAAAAAAAAAAAACTATAGTGAGGGGGTTACCAAAAATAAACTTTGGCAGTACTGTAATACTGTAATTTGACACAAAATTACAAGCAGACAAATATATTGGCGTACAAACGAGTTATTGGTGGGATGTGTATTACATTACGCAAAACTGAGAAATAACCAATTATTGTAATTTTTAAACTCATTTATCAAAAAATTGCGCAATTATTCACAAAATATTACTTTGGCCATTAATTTGGGGCTATACAAGGTTCATCGTGTTTTAGTAATTTTAGACCGACAAGCCCTGACAAACAATCGAAAATATATTTGAAAATGAAAAAGAAATTCTAAAAACAATTTTGTTATTCTCTTTTTGAATGAAAGTGGTGTAATTTTACCTTTGTAAGCGAAAATACTTTCAAACTAAGAATTAAAATTGGAATTACACACCTGTCAGAGTAACAATGCAAAATTGGAGGTCAGTCCCACAAAAAAATACATAAGTATTTGACAAAAAACAATGAACATTAAAGAAAAAAGCATACGTCTGTCATTCAACACTTTACGCAACTGATTTGTTATGACTTGGGCTGAGAGTGCAGCGTCAGTCATATCCTGAAATGTATCTCCCGTTTCAACGCAGTGGTTGTTAGCTACAAGAATTTTAGCTTGCATTGATATTTCAGATTTAATTTTTGGCTTTTTGGCCAGCTTTTTAGGTCAAATACTTCTCTGCGGGATAGGGAGATTTGGTCATTGTAAGTCCCGTATCTTAAAATTTTATTCCAAGAGTAGGAATTTTTTTTTACATAATTCTTTAATTTTATACTTTTTTCCTGTTTAGCCTCAGGGAATCACCGTCAGGTATTACTTCAGAGGATGAATGAGGATGATATTTATCAGTGTAAGTGAAGTATATAGTCTTCTACAGTCTCAAGTCGACCATTTCTGTGATGTGTGGTTAATTGAAACCCAACCACCAAAGAACAAATTTCAATATTCTACTGCTAATCGTTTTTGAGTTATGTGAGTTATATACGTAAACAGTCGTCACGCCGAAACTAGTCAAAATGGATTCAGGGATGGTCAGAATGGATATTTCAGTTGAAATCTGAAAATTGAAATTTTTCGCGGTCACAATACTTCCTTTCTTGTACAAAAAAGTAAAAACTATTATTTCGGGGCGTTTTACCGCGAATTTTCGGTTTTTATTTTTTAGAAACGAAGGTATTTATCGAGAATCAGTTTTCACAATCGCTTTTCTCGTAAAATTTTACTTTAAAATTATGTATCACATGATTCCAGGTTTTATAAAGAGAGAGAGTGAGAGAGAGAAAGGTTTCATTCAATGTAGCGGATCCAGGATGGCCGGTAAAAATTTCAAATAACCGTAAAGTATAAATTTTGCAGCTTGTAGATCTGCACTTGTTCCTACCTCCTAGTATCTCTCAGTTTTGAATATAAAGTTGTTTCCATGTTTTAATATCAGTGTGTGTGATTTGTAACATATATGCAAACATCACAAAATATTTGGTATACTTACATACCATTTAAAAATTATAACAAAAATTAAATGTAATCAGGAAATCTATCAATTAAAATAAATACATTACTGTATTTTAATTTAGAATAACTAGTTTCTCTGTTTCTTACAAATTTCTAAAGCCAAATAATAAAGACAGTAATGATGCTCTCTATTCGTACTCTCGCTGATTGTAGATTTCGTTCTCGGAATATTTGAGATCTGATAAACACATTTTTGGGGGTGACATACTGGATTTTAAAAATATACTAATGATCTTATATGAGAAATTTTTCGATATTAGAATCACTAGACTTAACGATACTAATGTCAAGTTGATATTCTAATGAGCTTGGCAACAAATATCAGGGCGTTAATTGCAAATATACTTACGCTTCAGACAATCCCATGATACCCACTGAACTGCATCTGCACAATCCGTGCGATGAGGTGAACAACTGGTACGGCGGTAAAGTCACCGGCTCTACTATTAATTATTCCTCCATACCTTGCTCGTTCGGCAATCAAATACCGTTACAGCAAGTCAAGTTGATACCGACTTGTTCATCATGAGATTTTTTTTCGTCTGAGGATGGGAAAACTTTCTAACTTTTGGGGACTCGAATCCCATAGTACTAAAGCCCCTCCCTCTCTAGATCAAGGGATGCCGGGATACCTTGCGGTATTATCACAGCACTCCATGTTTCATGTCTCTATGCACACCCCCATTGCTGGCCTCACGCCTCGTCCTGAGTTATTTTTATAACCCCTTGGGATCGGGAACCTGCCTCAAGGTAGACTCGGAGAGAATTATTCATCTCTGGACTAATTCTGTCAACTTTGTTCGGATAATCATAACCAACATCGTGGAAACCGCGTGCCAAGATCGTTCGCTCGGCAGCATAGATCAAATGACGTTTTCTGGGGAAAGCGTGCCGAATTCTCCCCTGCATGCTTCCTTAAGCTGCAGGAACCCATTGCACAGGAACACCTTGTGCTCTGCAGTATTCTCCTTCCCATAATAATAATAATCACACTCAGCGGAGGATCTCAGCGTCCGTACGTACAAATAAGCCTTAAACACCCATGACCGGTATGGATCAGGCCAAATAGTACCCCAGTTCCTCGTGTTTTCTGCACAGCTATGTCTGAAGGTCAGAGATCAACCTTCTGCCTTTTGTCGACTGATCACATTCCCCTACCACTTGCAAACAGGTAATGCCTCACCATCAGCCTTATCCGCCCCGTGTACATCTTCTCCCTCTTCTGAACGAGGAGATCCTGGGGCGCAAGTCCAGCCGTTTCGCCATTATGCCTGAGATGAAACCAACAAGATTAAACATCGTGAAACCAAATCGGCTTGAATATACATTTATAGATAATTAACAGGAGTTACCCGAGTTCATCAAAAAAGCTGTCCACCTTTCATGTTGGCGTTTATCATTATTTTATTTTAAACAAACTATACCATCCATACAAATAATAGAAGAAAAAATTTTTAATGAAAAAATAAATAAATCAGCAAATTTTTTTTTAATCTTTAAGGAGCAGTCATTTTTTTCCTGTTTAGCCTCCGGGAATCACCGTCAGGTTTACTTCAGAGGATGAATGAGGATATGTATGAGTGTAAGTGAAGTATAGTCTTGTACAGTCTCAGGTCGACCATTTCTGAGATGTGTGGTTAATTGAAACCCAACTCCAAAGAACACCGGTATCCACGATCTAGTATTCAGATCCGTATAAAAGTAACTGCCTTTACTAGGATTTAAATGTTGGAACTCTCGACTTCGAAATCAGCAGAAAAAAAATCATTACTTTAAAGATTAGTATAGTAATTTTAAAGGAATAATAATTTATTTATTTATAGAGTACAGTAACAACAGGCTTACGCCCGTTTACAGTTACTGGAGATGATAATGGTTTTTTGTAGTGTGCGAAAAATCTCATGCCTGACGGGGATTTGAATCCGGGATCTCCGGATGAAAGGCCCAGGACGCTACCACTCCGCCAAGATCGGAAAATAATAGTAATAGATACCGTATAGTTAAAATCTTCTAAAAGTAAAGTTACGTAAAAAAAAAATATTTCCAGTTATTTTATTTGAAAATGTGATTCATTATACTAAAATTATACTAATATTACATTGGGTTTTACCAGATTTAAATTTTTTACCTGTTATTTCCTGAAAGTTCAATTTACGTCAATGACCCAAGTTGAAAGAGGTATTCATCAATTCCCATTATGTAATTGTTGATTCCTTTACTAGCCTTTTTGTTATTCATCACACTATGATTTAATTAACAAAATTAACATACACATTTTTATAATCTAAACGTTTTTAATTTTTATTTAATCGTTGAAATTACTGAATTTCTGTAATGGTTTGCGTTATTAAAAAAAAAAAAACATAAAAAATATTAAAAAAATTAAAACATAATATTACGTTATACGCCTGCGTAATATTATGAATTCAATAAAGATATAAAATTAACAAAAATTGCAAGTGTGTTTACTACAGCTCTCTACTTAAGTAACAAATTCATTCAGATGTGTTACGGAGATTAGAGCATCGAACGGCTCGGTTTCGCGAATTGCACGATACAAAACGAACTCTTATTATAAAGCTGTCTACGTGTTGAAGTACCGAATTATGATTTGTTTTAATTATGCCAAAAAGTGGTATAAAATACGCACTTTGACGCCAGATTTTCCATGATTTAAATTTTAAACCGTATCTTGTAACAGCTATGCAACAATTTAAGCGATCAGACAAACCGAAATATGTTAATGTTACCATCTGCTTTCAGAAATCTTGTCGATGTTAAATAGACCCGATGCTGTATCAAGTGACGGACATTTCATTTCCGTAGAAATGAAACCGTGCCTAGGTTGAAACGCACATCTTCAGGTATTAGATAACTGAAAATGATCATCAGATGTTTAATCGTTTACTTCACAATGAGAAAATCGGTGTATGGTGTGTTGTTTCTTATATTGGTGAAACGGGGCCGATATTTTTTGATCGGACTGACTGTATAGAAGAGTACCGTAAAATTTTCGAAGAATACTACGCTCGGATCTTAGAACATGAAAAAGAATACGGCTTCTTGTAACACATCAAACGATTCGTGAACATGCGTTCGTGCGGCGTGCGGCTTTTACAGAAAACTATCAGCAAAGAGCTTTGGCTTTTCGGTTTCCTAGATGATCTAGTTGCGATTTTTTCCTTTGGGCCTATTTGAAGGATACAGTTTATGAATAGTTTCTCCGCACTGTAGATGAACTGAAGAGAAAAATTGGCCAATAAAAAAATGGCATTGACAACAAAGTTTTTGGTCAGGCGATTCTCAATATGATCGAGTACAAAATTGTATCGCTTGGCAGGGAGCTCGCTTCAAATATCTTTCAAAAATTGTAAATTTTTGCTATTATAAATACAGCATGTAATTTATTTATTTTTTCTTATCATTCATAGAATGTTACATATGATAACTGTGTTTAGCCTGTAGGGGTTAGTTTTACGTTGTCCAGTCGTTAGCTAGTGCCGGCCTCCGTGGCGCGAGTGGTAGCGTCTCGGTCTTTCATCCGGAGGTCCCGGGTTCGAATTCCCGTCAGGCATGGCATTTTCACACGCTACTTGTCATTCATCTCATCCTCTGAAGCAATACCTAACGGTGGTCCCGGTGATTAAAAAAAAAAAAACCGTTAGCTAGTGTTAAATATTTTACTGTTAATTAATTAATGAAAAAAGTAGTATATTTTTCCTTTTTCTATTAAAAAAATGAAAGTATAGACAAAGCATCTATCTCTTTCGATAAATGTTTTGTCAAAATTCTTATAGTCGGTGTTTATTGTTTATTTTACTTTATTACATGATATTTGTTTATTTTCTTTCATTGAGATATTAAAAAAGTTAAAAAAAAAAAGTTTAAATTAGACATTTTTTTGTACTTTGAACGGCGCCATGTTGAAACTGAATTGTTACAGTCTAGCCCTACATACATATTTATTATTTTAATGCTATTGTTTTACTGTACGTGAGTCAAAGTTTTTTTAAAAAATATTTATCGTTTGATAACAGTAAACGTAATTGATAACCTTTGAAGCAGTTATTGTTGATAACGTGTCATCCTTATATCGTTATCATTATCTTATGAATTATGTATTATTTTATAATAATTTTAATTGATTTTTTATGGTTCAATTTAGTTTTCTTTTTTCATCTTCTTTACAGAATTTGTATATATTTATAAGAATAAAATAAATTTTAATTAAATAAATTAAAATTTATTTATATAATTTTTTAAGTAAACTTATTTATATATTGTCGGATATACTGCATAAAATAGTGATTGTCCGTGACGTTTTTCATGGATCTTTTAGCTAACTAAAAAACACGATCTTAGCATTGAGAAGTATCTGAAAAATTTTTGTACATAAGTATATATGTCGTTTAGACGGACCGGTTTGGATAAAACTTGGCACGATTACGATTTCTGTATACTGTATAATCTGGGATATTATAGTCGTCCAAAAAGTGACAATCGTTTGCGCATCGCAAGCGCGCAACTTCACTCACAACAGTGGGTCAAGGCCAGGTGGTCTCAGGCTTTATTCTGCTAGCGCTGTACAGGTTAATAGCTCTACTGTAACACAGAGTAATTTTGCGTATGATTGTAATGAATAAAAAATTTTAAAATTCCACGGACTGTGAAGTACGATTGGTCATACGTATTTTGAATGCGCAACGTGTTCGTCATGAGGAAATTCATCGTCAAATTACTGCCATGTATGGTGACAGTGTAATGACTGTCACCATGACTGTGTAGGAACTGATGTTGTTTATTTACGGCAGAAAGAATAACTGTAACGCTCAGGACGCGTACTCTTATTATTGAACAGCTGAAAGAGCAGATTGACAGACATGTTGAAGAGAACCGGCGTTTCACGTTAGACTAAGTTAGTGAAAACTTTCTTGTACGTTCACGGTCTCTGTTAAATGAAATTGTGACGGTTCACCTAAATTACCGTAAATCACTTCTGTAGCAACATTGTTGATCGCCTTCAGATAAAAAAAAAAAAATCAAACTAACACTTTCAAAACGCTGAGTGATGTTCACAATTTTTGGGACGCTACGGATTCTTACTGTGTGAGTATATCTCGCGGAGAGACAGTGTTGACTCTTATTCGGAAATTTTTCGTGTTACTTCGTCGCGAAATTCAAAACCTCCGGCGTTGATTTTTGACACGTGATGTGTGTTTGCTTCATGACAATCCACGTCCAAATACCAAAAAAAAAACTTTTAAACTCGTCAGAGGTTTCGGATGGGATGTTTTTCATCACCCACGTACAGTTCACAGCTTGCTCCAAGAGACTTCAACCTGTATACCGAATTGAAGAAGTTTCTTGGCGGGAATCGCTATGAAAGTGACGACATCAAGGCAGCTGTTTATGAGTGGCTCACTGGATTGGCGGCTTAGTTCTTTGGCAATGGCAAACAAAAGATAGTGCTACTATTTAACAAATTTGGACTTAGGAGGTGATTTTGTGGGAAAATAGCTTAAAGATTTGCTTATAAATCGTATATTAAAGATAAAATAGATACAATAAATTTCTTAAAAAACAAAAATATTTTTACTTTCTGGACAACCCTCGTATAATCGATCAAGGGAGCTGACAGATACGGAACTTATAGATCCTTTATCTCAAAATCTTATTCATGGGGTAGGTACATTTTTTACGTAATGTAATGCTTTTCAGGTAAAAATACTTTTTGATGTTAGTTTTTATTCAGACAACCGAAATGAAATGGAAGGAAAATTCTCTTTTTTCTCTTTTGGTATTTTTTGACTCAAAGTCATATAATTGTAGTAATTAGAAAATCCTGTTACACTGGTAAATCACTTTTCTGTTGCATTAAGGCAATTTCATTCAGGGCGGGGATAATAAACTAATTCTTTTTAATCATCCAACGATTCTGTTGATATCGTCAGAATGGATCAACCGATTTTTATGAAATTTTTTGAGATGATATCTCTATATATGTCATTGATATCATTTAATTGTGTTTACGATTGGTCAGTGGGGTGCTGAGATACAATCACTATAGTTCCAGAGTAGAATAATCTTTTACCAGCTTACTTACATGTTTTAGTGTTCAATTAATCTTTTTCTTAAGTACCTCTCGTTAGTAGTCTGTCAAGAGTAACGTCCTTATTAGAAAACGAGAAAGTTATACCATTCTTGCCAACCTTTTACTTCCTTGTACGAAGTAAAGGAAGCATTATGATCGTGAAAAATTTCGGTTTTCAGATTTCAACGGAAATATCCATTTTGACCATCCCTGAATCCATTTTGACTAGTTTCGGCGTGACGACTGTACGTACGTATATATTTCGCATAACTCAAAAACGATTAGCCGTAGAATGTTGAAATTTTAGATTTAGGACTGTTGTAATATCTAGTTGTGCACCTTCCCTTTTGATTGCAATCGATTGGACCAAAAGTGTACAAAAAAAACCCAAAATCAAAAAAAGTTGGATTTTGGACTTTTTCTTAACTGCAGTAATCAGTCTCTTATTGAGAATTTTCTACGATATATCATAAGTGGTACTTATTTTCATTGGTTCCAGAATTATAGCCAAATAGAATTTTAATTCATGAAATATTTGGACTTACAAGGGGAAGGCACATCAGACTTCATCTCCTTTTTTTAAATTAAAATATATTAATTTATTAATAATTATTAACCTGTGATTGTAAAAAAAAATTACAATAAATAATAATTCAATAAAATCAATACAAAAAAAATATGAAAAAAAAACCAGAAGTTATTAGTGATATAAAATTTTGTGTATGTAATTTAATAGGGGTACAAGGAAGTCATGTGATGTCCACATCAGATTTTTTTTGAGATTTTTTTAAAGTGTTTAGTTGTTTTTTTGTATAGGATAGATTTTTCACTTATTTCAGTTTTTGTTCCAGCTCATTATTCGCTGAAAAAAATATTATTACAATTATTAGGATATTTTTAACTAAACTGTCAATCGAAAGAAGTTCCTAATTCGGTCTGTATATACATTTTTTATTACCATTTATCTATTTCAAGCCTAATAGGCTGATGCTGAATATATAATTATTTGATGTAATTGAATTTTTCTACTTTATGAAAAATTTCACAAATCTGACCGGGAGATTTGAAGAATCCATGTTCTTCCAAATGAAAAGTAGAGATTATCACGCTACTAAGGAGGTTGATAAATTGTTCAATTTATGTTTTACAATGTTCTAACTCTTCTGCTTATTCCAAACGATTTAATTTTGATGATTATTATTTTTTATATTTATTTATATTATATTATTTTATTATATTTATATGATGATTATTATTATTTTTTATACAGGAAGTTCATTTCGTTCCGTTGTGTTTCTGGGTAAACTGATAGCAAGTATTTTAAAAGGAAAATGACACTGTTTTCATTGATCGTTTGAATTTTTATTTTAACATATAACTTATCCTGATAGTCAAGATATATTCACGCGGAAAATTTCAGAAAATTATTTTGAAAATTTTGAGTAAAAGTATATCTAATTCCACACTGTAGGCAACCTTTGTTCAAGTTCGATAGGTTTTCGAAGTGTTTTCATGTTACCAATGATATGGATTTATCTAATTAATACAAGAATATCACTGTTTAAAACGACAAAAAGAAGAAACGGTTTTATGCTCCCAAACATTTACGGTGGTTTGAATAAAACTTTTCCATCGGAAAGTATCTCAGCTATCTAAAAGACATTAAGTTATGTAAAAAAAAAGAAACTCTAGTTTTTGAGTAACATTTTGAAATACGGTACTCAGGGCCATACATATATATCCTTATGGAATTTTTCAATGCTAAACTTGTGTTTTTTACTTCCTTGTACGTATTAAAGGAAGTATTGTGATCGCAAAAAATTTCGGTTTTCAGATTTTAACGGAAATATCCATTTTGACCATCCCTGAATCCATTGTGAGTAGTTTCGGCGTGACGTTTGTACGTACTTGTATATCTCGCATATCTCGAAAATGATTGGCGGTAGAATGTTGAAATTTTGGATTTAGAACTGTTATAACATATAATTGTGCACCTCCTCTTTGATTGCAATCGACTGCACCAAAAGTGTCCAAAAAATACCTTTTTGGATTTTGGTCTTTTTTAGACACTGTTCAGTCGATTGCAATCAAAAGGGGAGGTGCACAACTAGATGTTACAACAGTCCTAAATCTAAAATTTCAACATTTTACGACTAATCGTTTTTGAGTTATGCGAAATATATACGTACGTACAGTCGTCACGTCGAAACTAGTCAAAATGGATTCAGGGATGGTCAAAATGGATATTTCCGTTGAAATTTGAAAACCGAAATTTTTCGCGATCACAATACTCCTTTACTTCGTACAAGGAAGTAAAAATATAATTTTTAACAAATTTTATTTTAAATAAATTTGGTTAGATTTTTTGTATATAGGCCGGTATACATTGACAACGAAAAAATAAAAATTCTTTCTCTTAAGGAAAAATATTTTTATTAAATTTTTTTATATTTTATTACTATTATTATTTGTCTTTTTAGGAAAGGGTGTACACGAAAAAAAATATTTAATTGACTTCAAAAGGTACTGTAGAAAGAAACGTTCCACCAGTTTGAAAATGATTCATTTAATATTTCAAATAATTTTATGTGTTGATCATATTTTTCTATACCGTTATCGAAAAAAAATTTTTTTTTGATCAGTACTGCATGTAATTGACGGGAAGGTTCCTGGTCGTTTGGAAAGAAACTATTATTCACTCAAGTAATATATGATTAATGCGTGGAAAAATGTAAAACATTTTCTCTTACGTTTTACATCACTGTTACTTTGCTGTATAGATTTGATAACCCGATCAACTTTGCGTGATTTAGCTAGTGACCTCTGCAATAAAACATAATAGTAATTTGATGAGGTTGTGTTTGATAATTGTTAATGATTATTTTAATCATAATTGTTGTTATAGTATTATTTATTACGTTTGTAATTAAATAATTAATTAAATACCGCACCTATTGTAATACAAATTAAATGTACAAATTATTATATTTAATAAATAATTTATGATATATTATCATTTTTGACCTGTGACTTGATTTATGATTCTTTCTAATGAAATGATAATACATTGTTGTAGTATGTAGTAGGCTACATTAGACATAATTGTCGTGTCTGTTTATCTGCATGTACGCATTAAACTCAAGAATTATTGGATTATTTTATTGGGAAGATCACTTTTCCAGGAATGTCTTGGCATTTTGTTGCTAGCAGGTAACAGGTATGTGGCCCAGCTTTATACCAAAATACTTGCTGTTGGTTGGAATTTTCACGAATCTCTAGTTAAGTCCATAAGCAACCACCTTCCACAAAAAATAAATGTTTTTTCTTCCAGATATTAAATTTCCTTTTGAGAAAATAGTCTCCAACCCCCCCCCCCTACCGTAATGTGCAACTACATATCGGGAGTACAAAAAGGAATATCGGGGTTTTAATTTGTTATAATAGCTCTTTGACGTCATGTACAGTGTTGATTTAAGGCTATAATCAAAAAGAAAAAAACAACAGTTTTATTTGGGTTCATGGCCGTAGTTTGATTTTCTATCTTTCCGTACCAAAGTTGTTGACTCCTGAACAGAAAACCTTCTGCGTTTACAGTTTTATAAAATGTGAATCTGCGGTTACAGTTTGACGTACGTACCTTTTAATTATGGTATTGCAAGTGACAGTAACATTGGTCGATGGCATAATCAATTCGAAACGACCGGATAGAATACCTGTCTAAAGGGAAGAGTACGGGACGACCGAGGGTGTCTGAAGAAGATGTTGAATATGTCACGGAGTCTTTCTTGCATAGTCTTAAAAAATGTGTTAGAAAGGCCAGCCACGAAGTAGCAATGCCGGTAATAGTGTAAAATGTTCTAAAGAAACGCTTAAATGTGCTTCCATACCGTTTACACCTACTACAAGCTTTGAAAACTACAGATTATGCTGTGCGTCCCGACTTCACGATCAGTATATCGCCGCATGAAGATGACGATTTATTTTGTTCTTATTACGTTTAGTAAATAAGTCAACATTTTATTTTTCTAGAATTGTTAACACGCATGTCTGTATGGGAAGGGGTCAGAAAATCCTCTTAAACTCTTACATTGCGAAAGTTTACGAGCCGTTCTTTTTTGCTGAAACAAGCGTAACAGGAGTTGCTTATTCGTATATGCTGTAGACATAGTTCTTTTCTTGACTGTGAAATGGACCGAAAAATGTTATTTGGCAACAAGATAGTGCGCCTTCTCATTAGCATAATTCTATACGGGATCGGTTGAATGACGTTTCCCCCCTGCTCGCTGCATCGGTCAGCATAGACTCAATGACAGAACTTATTTGCAGTGGTCTCCAAGGTCATACAATCTAAATCTAACCTTTTCTTTGGGGTTTTATAAAGGATATTGTGTATGTGGTTTTGATCTACTGGTTTACTAGATTTGAGGCACAGGATCTAAGTAGGTTTGGGCTATTTTTCCTATTGGCTGAATGTGAGCTGCGTTACAAAGGTGCTCATTAAACCTGTAGGGAAAAACTGTAAGCGTTACTCTTTCACCTTATTTGTGATTAATTGCTGTAAGTCTAAATTAAATGGTATCAGCTTTAAAACCCCGATTATTATTTTTGTTTTTATTTACCCTGTTAAATCTTAACTGCAAGACTGCAAAACCTAAAACATTTTGCAGAAATGTCGTTGCGTGATTAATTTAAAAATAAAGCCGATTGACGTATCATTTATATAAATTATTGACTTGTCAGAACAATTGTTAAAAATGTAATTTAAAAGATCTCGTATGTAACCGAATAAGAATACTTTTATTTTATGAAATTTCAGATTTTTTGACTAACCATTAGCTATATGCGAAATGTATTTTTTTTATTTAATTAAAAGACATGATGATCTTGCAATTTTATCGTACAAAAAATTCACGTCAATATTTTAAAAGTAAATGCAGATTTTAAACAGGATTATAAATATCGTTTGAAAAAATTAAATTTTTTCTTTAACAAAAAAAAAAATTACCGAAGTTTTTATACACAAAATTCGGAAAAATTAAAAAAGTAAATCATTTTAAGTATCTGACAGAAATAGTTTATCCAAACGGTAAAGAGAAATTCGAGCGAATAAAATGGAAGATGCATACAAGCCAACGCAACGTATTTTCAAAAAAAAAATTAACACACGATTAAGACATTATACGGTGATAAAATCGAAAAGTTTGTTTGCATCTGGCTGTTTTACTTTACATAAAAGGACAATCAGAAAATATTATGGAAAAAAGAAAGAAAAATTCAAAGAAAATTAATAGGCTCAAAAATCAAAGACGGGATTCCTTTATTAAAATCTAATGATAGAATTGATAAAAACAGGAAAATATTTAAAAAAAGGAATTAAAAGCTAATATTATGTTTTTTCTGACTAATTTTCCGAATGAATTATAATAATAATAATAATAATAATAATACATTAATTTAAAAAAAAATTTTTTTTTTTCTCCAGTAGCAAAAAAGTTAAACCGAACAGGTTTATGGTAATAGAAAAAGACCTGGAAGAAATAAATATTTCCGCCAATTTTATTATAGAAAGTTGCTTATTTAGGAAAAAGATCTATACTTTTTAATTCCGGAAAATTGAAAGAAAAGAAACTTCATAAAAGAAAATCGTGAAAGACTGAGAATTAGATTGAAAAATTCTATCCCGTTGTAAAATCTAAATCTTGTGTCCGACTGCAACTAGGAACTAGTTTAAAAATTCCGAAAACAAATTTTACTATATTCAAGAAGGCAGATATATTATTCCATAGTAAATTAATAAATTTAATTCTTACTAACTTTCATGAAGTTGATTTAAAATTTAAAGTATGATACAGGACCATTTAATTATTATTAAATATTTGATTTTAAAGACTTTGAATGAGAAAAGCTTACTTCATAGTTATTTAAATTATTATATTAAGACTCTAAAATAAGCCCCCAGCACATAAACATAGCTTCAATTTGTGTTTCCCTTATATGGAAAAAGAGAAAAAAAAAATTATTGGTTAATAAGAATTAAAAAAATGGAAAATTGTTAATGGTATTTCATAAATAAGCTGGTCTTCTATTTTTAAATAATATTGTTATATCTTTTTGAATATTCTATTAGTAAAATTTAATCGTTTCCATTATTCTTTGTTTTTGTTTAATCAATTTATCTGCATAATTATTTACTTCAATTTAAGGTCGATTTTAATATTTTTATTAGAAGTTTAAAATAGTATGAACTGCTGTTAATTAATGATTGTAATATTATCGTGTAATTAATTATAATGTTATTGGCGTTCAATTTTGTTTCTCTCTTTAATACCGTTTGTAAAATCATCTAAAAATAAATTTTTTCCATTTACTGTTTTAATATTTAACTTTCGTAGAGATCTCTGTCTTGGAAAGTTATTTAAAAAAAATTAATTTAAAGCTCAACTTAACATTTTAAAATTGTCAAACAAATTTTGAAGCCGATTTGGTAAGTTTTTTAAGTTAAATTAGTTTTTAATTAAATTTTATAAAGTCGTAATTAAGTAGTAATCTCGGCGAAAGTACCAAACGCAGAAAAAAGTAATATGTGAAAAGAATAGAAAAAAGTTTAGATTCTCACATAATTTATTTAAAAAATGATAGCTGTTTCGGTTCACAGTACCGTCCTCAGATGTTACGTATTTAATTCTTAAGAATACCTTAGATGCTAGTAAGAATGTTAAGTATTCTGTAACATCTGAGGAAGGTACTGTATACAGCTGTCGTTTTTTAAATAAATTTTGTGATAATCTGAAAACATATATTGTTTTTATTTATTTTTTCTTTTAATTTAATTTTATTGTTTTGAGTGAACTTTTTATCTTCTTTGTATTTTAAAATTGTAAGAAACATTCTGAAAACACGAAAATTGCAATAACTCAAGATCTAATTAATCTACTGGGAAGGGCAGTGGCTTAAAACATTCGGAGAATCAAGTCACACTTAATGATGCTTTACTCATAATTTTTCCTCAACTCTGAGTCGAGATATGAACGAACATTGGTTCTCCTGACATTATAACACGGTAAGAAAGATGCTGAGAAAATGCTGCCTGCAGTCCCCTAGTTTTATTTTATTTTTGTTTTCTTATTATTATTTTTAATTTTCCAGTGCTATTATTAGTTTTCACTTTTCTGTTCAATACAACTTTCCCTGGAATTGCTGCTCTGATGTTAGAGATGTTGTCTTCGATATTTTATTTCAGTCCATTCAAAGTGTGATGATCATTCCTGGGTAACCTCAAAGCCTGGGGAGCCTCAACTACAGGAGCGTGGACTAGGCGTCTGATTCCTCGACTTGAACCCTGGATCCGGAGGGGGCATGGGAGGGTGTCGTACTTCCTCACGCAGTTCCTCTTGGGCCACGGGGGATTTGAGACACATACGTAAACAGGTTCAAAAAAGATCCTCATCTGACTGTTTATATTATGGAGCGGAAGATACTCCGGAACATGTGTTCTTTGTTTGTGACAGATGGAATGCTTTTAGGGTCTCACCTGAACTAGCCTGCTTGACACCGGAAAATGCAATAGAATTTATCTTGCAAGAAACTAGACACGGGAACTGGTATCAAGTACGGCAGCAAATATTCTAAATACAAAGGAAATAGAAGAGAGACCTGAAATACCGGCTGACTGAGCTGGGTACTCGGTAGGATTTCTATAGTGCCGCCAGCGGAATGATAGTTTCTGGGAAAAGTCTTCTGAGAGAAGCAGAAGAGCACGACCGGAAGACGAAGGGGTGAAGGGCAGCTCCCTGCTGAGCTACCCACTGGTCCTTGCGTGGTGCTTGCGTGGATCCGTGACGGTGATTACGCACAGGGACTCTGAATTCCGTGAGTCCGAAGACTCCCGCCGGGGCCATGGTAATGCTTCAATGCCGGACTGGCCTCGGGCGTGAAGAGTTGGTGGGGGGTTTAGGTTTAGTCGGTAGGGCGCAGGAACACATACGCACGCCAATTAACACCTTGCGGAACTTGTGGCGAGTCCGACACTGCCCCTTATGGGACGTACGTAACTGGTATTCCCCCTCCTCACAAGAAAAAAAAAATGGTAATGAGAGATTCAGGAACCGTGGAGCCCATAGATCATGGGAAATTACAGGCCATTGAAAGATTCACGTCGAATCAATTCACACAAGTCCATCTTACACAATTTCTTCATTCTTCGGTTCCAAGTGGGGCTACGAAATTTGAAATAATTTCAGAATAATGTTACGCAGTTATTATTTCTATGGGAAAAATGGACTCAAATACTTTTCGTCGCACCAGATACCAACCTTTTAGAATGAAATGACCATTCATAATAAATATAAGATTCTGGAAATTTCATTTTTTTGGGTGTTAATGAATCCGGAAAGATTTGAAACCACCCTTCATCCGAGTAAAAAAATATTATCCAAAACACGCAGATCACCTCGAATTAAATATTTGAATCATCTGGAAGTAGTGAAGTATCTGTTAAAGTCAGATTCTCCAAATTCTTGGACTACTTGAATTTGATAATGGCGTAATTGAGTTTTTTTTTAGTCTTTTGAAGAACTCCAAACTGAGAGCCCAGTTTGTCGAGGAAAGTTTCCAAGTGAGTTTCTTGGAGAATGTAAAAGTGACTGACGAATGTCGTTCAACAATAACGGACGACCATTACGTTTACGATCGTATACAATTTCCGTTTCACGAAACCTAAACGATGAAAAATATTCTGGTATTACAATATCGGGAAAATTAGCCCTAAGTATATTCTGGAATTCAGAATAATACAGAGTGATTAAATAATGATTCATAACAAGTATACAACGAGATTGTAAAAACGTCATACTTGTACTGCTGCGAAATTATTGATCAAGATGGGATGTCGAGTCATGTGATCTATAACGTTTTGAACATGACTTGCCCAGGTTCATTAAAATAAATGCCATGGCAAGCCCCCAGTAACAACAAACCTACGAAATCGGAGTTCGTTTTTGATCATGAGACTTATGATCGTATTGTATATAAAGATATATAATTATTTCAAACAAAGTAAATAACAATAAACCGTTATTCGAGGCGAAATGGTTGCATATTTTCTTTTATCCAGTGATTCCAGGTTCTTATATCGGTCAGAAGTGACATTTTATTACGGACTAAAAAGTTCCTACATTTCTTTAGATCGACTTAGAAAAGCATTTTTATTTTGTCAAAGGGGAAAACCTTTTACAGGCACCATGCGGTCTCGAACCTCATGGTAATGTGCGACTCTTCCTTGCCGACTTACCCGCTAAAACCCCTCCCCTTCTGCACCACGAAATGCCAAGCTCACCTTACGGTTTATAGCATGTCTTGTGTTCATCCATACTCCCGTTCTTGGGCCTGCGCTTAAAACCCGTCAGAGTATTGCAGTTTTTTTTTGTTTCTCCACTTTAGGACTGGACCTGCTACGAGTATAACCCTAAGAAAGATTCAGGAAGACTTCCTCACTCTTGCACTTCTTCCGCCATTAATCTGAGAGATTTTGGGCGCTCTTTGCTATCGGTACTGTGACTGGTAGCTTCGCAGACTTCGAATCTTTACATTCTTTACCTCTCTTTACATTCGGTCTTCTGGTGGCCGGCCTTAACACACTGAAGCAAAGGGCCGAGCAGTCCTTATATTTAGGGGCAAGGTGGCACGAATTTCAGTAATTAAAGCACTTCTCTTCCTTCTCTCATCTGGAGACACGGCAGCTGGCCCACCCTGTACGGATCCTGCCCATGACATAGAAAGAAGAGCACTTTGCCGTAAATAAAAAATCCCACTAAATTCCAGTCATCCTATCCGAGAAAATCTATAGGTGACTCATAAGTTCCATAAGAAAAATAAAACATGTTTTTTTAAAAATTTTTTATGAAAACCATTTTTATTTATATAATTTGTTCTAAATAACTATCATTGTTTTTAAAACACATTTCGATACGTGACCTCCACTACTGAAGAACACTTAATTCCGTAAGTTTCTGAACATAGGAAAAATAAACATTTTTTCCCTGTGTGGAAACTTATGAGACCCTCAGTTAACAAGGGTTTTAACTTACTAAAACAAAAAAAAAAAAAAAAAATATTTAATAACGCAAGCTTAATGATTTCTGTTTTTAGGTGCTTGACGCCTCGTTGTTTAATAAATTCACATCATCAGAATATTAAAAATATGATACGCAGAAGATATTTATAATTATGGCGTAAACTTCCTGTTAAACTACTAATCCCTTAAATATTATGTTGTATGGAAATATTCTTCACGTTCCACGCTTTCCTTATTTACTACCAATGATTCATTCATTGTTTTATGTTTGTAAATTACACAGATTTAATTTAATAAAATTTGATTCATCTTTTTTTACGTCCTTGTGCGTGTGTTTTTTATCCGAATTGATAATCTTTTTGGTATGAAAGTTTTATCAGCTAGATAATTTTTTAAAAAAATTTAATAAGGATTTATTTTTGTTTATATGTATATGTATATATATATATATATATATATATATATATATATTAAAATAAGGAAGGCAAATGGTAATTTTTCTTTTTAGTAAAGAAGGAAGTAGTGTGTATTATTGTTATTGTTGGAGGGGGAATTTCATTGATGAAATAAGGCACGTGACGACGCTTGCGCTTACGTTATCTCGGGTTATATGAAATAGTGGTAGGGATAGAGATATCAAGCCATGTGGACTTTAAGCGTCGTTCAGCGCGGTGAATACAAGCAGAACGCGATGGCGCGTCTTCACGGTGACCACGGATCTGCCGATCTCAACAAACCAATTCGTCTGAAGAACGTCGCAACTAGAGCTGAATGTTTCGACACCTTACACAATAACGTCTTCCAGGTCGTTATAATGTTTTAAAATATACTACAAAAAATAAAAAAGTTTAAAAAAATTCAAGCTTTTAATTATATATTGTACATATTATTTTGCAATTTTTTTTTTAAATTATTAATTATTTTTATATGATATTATAATTATTTATTTATAAATAATGTATTTATAGGGTATACATTTTTAAATTTCTTTCTTTGTCTTTTTTTTCTTACTTAGTATCCCATTTTTTAATTTATTTTATTATATCGATGATATTTAGCGTAATAATTTTTTTCTTTATATGGGGATTTTTTTTATTTTTTAAATACACGATATCACAGTTTAATCGTAAAAAATATATACATTAACTCGTATAGATTATTAATTATAAAAGAATAATTAATAATAATAATAATAATAATTTTTTATGATTTACATTTAATAAAATCTATTAATTAAAAAAAAAAAGTATTAACATAAAAATTTTTTTTAAATTAAAAATATTAATCTTTTTTCAGTAGTGTATTTTTTTAGTAAAGTAAACTTATAAATAAATAAATTAATTATTGAAATAATTAAATGTAATTATTAATCTCTTCAGTTAAACATAATTAAGTTAATAATAAAAAAATTGATATATTATGCTATAGATTTCCTATCAGTAAATTTAACACCGTTTCAATCTATTTTTATTTCTAAAATATACATTTATTTAAAATAGCTGCTCCGTGTAAATTTTATATTAAAACTTTACTAAATTATGCCTTTTAATAATTCAAATTTGTTCTTCTTTATTATACGTATAAAAATAAAAATACAAACCATTCATTATCTTACTGATTTTATTAGTAAAGAAAGAAGTTTAAGTTGGCAAATTAATTTTTTATTTAATTGATAACTTGTATCAGCTGATATTTTCTAATCTACATGTAATTTTGTTTTTTATTATATTATTGATAAATTAATCAAAGAAACGCACACTTACATGTAACTTAATATATATTTCATGTGTGAGTGTGTGTAAAATCAGTGTAATTAAAAAAAATTAGTTTCTTTTCTTTGATATGGTAAGTTAGAAAACGCGAATTTTTTTTAACCGGTGTAATTAAAAGAAAGACATACTTTTCATTTTACTTTGAACTTTATTTTCCCTTACAAGAGTAATTTTTATATATAATTTGATGTAAAAATGTTCTATTAATTTTTGGTTTGTTAGGTACAGTATATATATTACTCGGATAATATTGCATAAATGTATGATAAAATTTAAAATTCATACTTTATGTATTAGTGAGAAATTTTTTTTATAAGAATATATGAATAAATTAAATTAATATTAGATATAAAGAACGTTGAGATTACAGTAATTTTTGTTATTATCAACAACAATAGATTTCTATTTGTATTTAGTTCTTTTTCAAAGTAATTTTTTTGGAGGAATATAAACCTATAAAATGTGATGTCGCCAGAACATGACGGTTGTTGTTTTCTATACAGTTTTCTCTTGTACTATTTTTCTTAGAATCCATCTATTTGTTGTAAATAAGGTGTAAATCTTATCTTATATTCAATTTCGTTTTTAGACTAAAATATATATAAAAAAAGAAAAATATACGAAGTAAAACGTGTTAATAATTATAAAAATGATCTATTTTGATTAAAAATTATTTATTTTTTCTGTTAATTGTGGGAAAATTATTGTTCATATTAAAAAAAAGGTTTTTTGTTTATAAATCTAAAATTTGTTGTAAACAAAAAAAAAATCAGTGATCATGTAATCACTGAGCGGGTAAAACCTGAAAATGTTTAATTAATTTTTTTTCAGATTATTGAGTAGGTTTTTGTTTTCACGCAATAGTTAACTCCAAGAAAACATTATAGTTTTACCAATTTTATTAATAATAATTTATTTTGTTCTACACATGCAATATAATACACAATTTTAATACGTGTTAGAAGTTTTTAATTGATTGTACTATTTTTTATTGGTATCAGTTTTTGGTAGCTTTCATCTACCTATTGTAATGAGTATCATTATTTGACTTTCGGAAAATTTTGACATATCTTCGCAGACCCCAAAATATATTCCCAGACCCCAAAACCACCGCCAGTTCAAAATTTTATATATGTATTTCACTTTCTTGTGGACACGATAACTGCCGTAATTTTGCGCCAATCACTTTCAAATTGATACATAAAATATAACGATCCAAAATCTCGAGCGAGTTTGTTATCGGGCAAAATCAGACTATGGGGGTGGAAATGGGCTTTTTCGAAAAAAAAAACAAAATATCGCTGTAACCTTCTTATTAAGTAAAATATCGAACTCGTTTAACGTTCCTACTATTTTTTTGATAAGGGCCTAAAACATATGTAAGTAAAGTTTTTTGATATCACCAACCATTGATCTAGAGGATGAAAAAATGGGGTTTTGAAGTAAAAAAAATCATACCTTCCTTAATAGACACAGTATCGAATCTTTTGTTTGAAACAATTTTTGATATGACCAACCCTTACGGCAAGGGATGACCAAAATGCTGCTGGAATTGTAAGAAAACGGGCTTGTCGTATGCTAAACATGTGAAACTTTTCTCACATGCAACCATTATTGTATTGAGTAAATTTGAACTTTTCCCTAACTTTAAGGTGGAAATCGTTTTTTATCCCCTACTTAACACCGGTGAAATCTACTTCCGCCTTCCGGCGTGTCGAAAGGAATGTTTTTCTATTAAACGTTACATGTTGAATAAAGAATAAAACTGTAAAATATATTTTGTAATCCGGACTTTAAAAATTACTTCTTTTTTAATCTCTAATCCAGGAGAACAAATTGTAATTTCCACTATCATTTAGCGAACATACGTAAAATTAAAAATAATGTTAAAATTTACTGAAAATCGAACGATATTAAAAAAAAAACAACAAATAATCAAACGCTATACTCATATATTTTTATCCAGCTAAAATATTTTTGTGAATATATTCATTAAAAAATTATTATAGATGACTTGATTTTAAATTACCCCGTTAAGTAAAATAGTTAAAAAAAAAAAAAAATACAGTGTAATTGTTAAAAAATAGTTCAATGATTAATTTATTTGTTTATAAGTTTGTTTTTACCTCTTAATTTAAACGAATTAAATAAAAAATACAATTTTTTTTGTTATATTTTTTTAGTAATGAGGTCACTTTTTGCAATAAATTGGTGATTTCATTGACCTTGACATAAAAAAGTCGGTATCTTAAAATCTATTCGATCGTTGAAAAAAACTATTATAATTTCCTTGAAATGAGCAGAAAATAAAAAAAAAAAAATTTTCTATCTGAAAATTCATTCGTGAAAAAATAATCTTAACGTTAAAATATATTCTATAACTTTAAAAACACAATTATAATTAATTTTAAAAAATAAAAATTTTATTGGACAAAAAAAGACGCAGAAACGTTTGTTTATTAAGAATATACGACGTTAGTAAATTTTTATAATAATTCTTAAAAATATATATATTTTCTAATAAAAAAGTTATTGCTCTACCCCAGTAGAAGTATAAAATTGGTATCGTATTATACATTCCTTAATTTCTTTATTGTTATTTTTTTCGTCTGTTATCTTCCCGTATATATATATATATATATATATATATATATATATATATATATTAATACGTGAAATGCAATTAGTTTTTTTTTAATTGGTAAATGTTATAACTCTCACTTAAAAGGATCGTACGAGATTCCTTTAATCATAGAGATTCCGAAAAAGTTTTGTGATATTTAACTTTTCTGAATAAAATATGATAATATTATTTATTTGTTTCAAATGGTTCAGGAATATTTTAATTTATTTATAATTTTAAAAATATTAGTATAGTGCAAATAAAAAATTAAAACGTTAATTTTTTTTCGAAAAACGATATATAAAAATCTATAAAAATATCAGTGTATTGTTATTTCTTCAGAGCAACAGTTTGGTCGGTACAGGACCCAAAACATTGAATGATCTGAAGAATACGGGTTTCAAAATAGTTGGCCTCTATCTTAAAAATATTAATTATAGCTGGTTATCTGATCTTCGTACGGGTAAAAATGTATTTTCCGGGTTCTTAGCGTTACCAAACACCACTAGGAAGTGACCGTACATCGTTTCTATTTTTTTTTAATTTTATGTTTTTTAGTCAAGTAATCGGAGGCAGAAACAGCCAGTCGCGTTCCAACTACAGTAGCAGTGGCTGTGTGCGCCGTACACCGTCACACCCGTTAGAAAATGGAAATTCAAAAAACCCGAAAATGATCTTTAGATATTTGCCGGAAGAGTATTTGCAAGCCCAAATCGAATAAATTCTCGTTTCGTATAGCCGGAAATGGGGAATATTTGTAATCATTGTTCAAAATGTTTTTACCTTTCTAACCCCCTTTCAAGGTCAAATTTCGAAAAATCTAGAAATTAGTTTTTAGATATTCCCATGAAGATTAGACATACCAAAGATTATATCATGCCTTCCTTTGTTGTTGGTATGTCTACCAAAGATTATATCATGCCTTCCTTTGTTACCGAGAAATTAGAAAATAGTAAATTTCATTGTTACTACGTTTTAATCCTTTAAACAAGGGACTTCAAAAATACTTTCTTGGTGTGCACTTACACCCTAAGAAGAACGTGTGTACAAATTTCTATAAATTTATTTTCATTAGTTTTTGCTGGGCGTTGATTAGGAATCACTTACGGCAAGTTTATATATATATATTTTTATTTTTTTATTTCGACGCTTCCTGCTAGGGACGACGCTAATATTTACTTTTTCTTCTTTTAAATAAGTTATTTCCTTCATTTTCTCACAATGCATCCGTTTTTCTTCTGATGTTCTTTCTTCCTTATTCATTTGAATCTTTGCATTATTTACTATTTCTCTAAAGTTATTCTTTTTAAACATTTCTCCTCCTCTTTTATGTTGAGGTTTTGAAGTTCCCCTTTATCTGCATTATCCTATTTTGCTTTATAATTTTCTAAGTTTTTCGAAATTTTTCAATCTTTGTGGATTTTTCAGATCGAGTATCCCAGGGATTTTAATTGTTTTTTGTTTTAATCTTCTGTTTTGTGTGTGTGTGCGCGTGCGCGTGCGTGTGTGTGTGTGTGTGTGTGTGTGCATAATATTAATATGAAAATATTACTTAAGTATTATAAATATAATGTGTTTGTTAATAGATTATCAAATTTCTGTTTGTATGTGCACACGCGCGTATATTTTTTCTTATAGATTAGGAACTGTTAAACCTAATATAATGAAATTTTTTTATGGTAGTTTTTGTATTAGAGAATTAATTATGTTTTTTTCAGTTTATAATAATTTTAGGGTATGCTATTTATTAATGAGGGTTGGGCGTAACGAAAATTTTCTTAATTTGAGGTATTTATTTTATAAAAAACGTAATATTTGATACAATACCGATGTAAAATTTTTATCATGATACCCAACCCCATTATTCAAATTGTACTTTTTAATAATCATTTGGTAAAAATTTTGATTATCTCATCTTATTATCGACTTGAATTTTTTTAATTATTATTTTTCTTTAAATTGATAGGATTCGATCAATCCTGTATTCGTATCAGAATGTTTCTTTTTTATATATTTTTATTTTACAATTACATTTGAAAATACTACACATATTCAAGATTCGTTTTAATTCTTATTAAATATTGGAAAAAAAATAGTTATCTTTCATAAATTATGAGAAAGGTTTTAAATTTTAAAATGAAGGTAATTTTACAGGTTTTCTGTGTCTTACAATATTTCAGTCCGTCCAACTTTACACATTGTATAAATAATTAAATGAGTCATCATTTCGTCTCTGAGAACATCCATATGAAAATGTCAGGATTGATCAGTATTAGAACAAAACTGATACGGTTTTGAAGTTCCATTGATCAGCAAGGAGTGGGAGTATAAATCCTTCACGAAACTCAGGAAGAAAGAAAACACAGATATCGAATGACCACAGTATCTTCGCGGCCTTAGCGTCCTATCTGGCGTTATGGGATTTTTCATTAAGGTACCATCGTATTTTGTTGTGATAGTAAAACGGACAGCGATGTTATTAGTTGATGTAATCATCTCTGTCTTCATTAAGCTGCGATACACCTAATTTTCCAACAAGTTTAAGCATGTCTCTGTATCGGTAGAATCTGCGAAAAAAATGACCCGAATATATCGATCTTAAACCTGAAAAAAAGTTCATGTTTGAACATATTCATTAATCTTGTGCGTGTTTTATACAGGTGAATTCTTTTTTTTTAATTTTGCTTTAAATTGTTCCTAAACGTACATAGCTTTCAAGAATTTGAGTAAACAGTATGCCTTTTCGGATTAACTCGGCGCCATCTTAGAAACTACTGCCGTCTAGCGGGAAATCACGGTAATTACTATGCGAGCTTTCCTTTGTAATAATTTGCAGATGTTTCCTTCAGTTTAATGTAATATTACTTAGTTTTTAAAAGAATTTGTGAAAGATAGGTATTTATGAATAACCCAGTATTTTACTGAGGAAGATAAAATTGTTAATATGATGATTGGATGAAAAATGGTTGATCCTTACCAAAAATTTAATTTAAATCCAAGACAAGTTGTTCAGGAAGTCAATATGATAATCGCTATACCAATTGGCCGACTAATATATAGTTGGTAATACACCCTACCTTTAAAAATAAGGGGTTATTATTACATTTTTCCAACAGTTTTACTATTCCAATTTATTGACGTGTAATTATTTTTTTCTTGTAAATTTCACATTATCAGTATGGAAATAACTATTAAATTGTTTTTAGAACTAAAAGTAAATTATTTATCTTTTTGTTCAAATAGGCCAAAATATATTTTAATTTTAGCTATTTTTAATTCAATTTTACGATACATTCTTTTTTAGTGCGAACTGTTTAGCGATAGGTATCAAGAAACAGCATTCTCCATGACGGTCTATCCTGAGATTTTCTTTTAAATTATAACATCCTTGGCTCCCTTTCAAATCGTTCAACATTCCTATCCTCCTTCTCCCTCTTCTTCTCACGTCTGCAATCTTTTCTTCAATTATTACTTTTTGAATACAGTCATGTCTTAGTATGTGACCTATCCAGTTAGCTTTTTTTCTTTGTGTTATTGTCTTCTTAATCATATTCCTAGTTTAATTTATATTTATGAAGAGCTGATCATTAACTACTCTGTCTCAACAGTTAATACCTAGCATTTTCCTTCATAATCACATTTCAAAACTTTCCAGATACTGAGTTTCTCTTTTCTTTATTCTTCATGCTTCTGTACCATAGAATACCACATTCCAGACAAAACATCTTGAAAATCTCTTTCTCAGATCACAAAAGGTATATTTTATGTTGTAAGCAGATTTCTAACGTTACTGGTAGCCATTTTAACATTCGCAATTATGCTGTTAATTTCCTCTATACAACTTATATAAAACTTTACTGTGCTTACAGAGTAGGCACCCTGTTCCAATTGCTTCCCCTCAATAATAATTTTTGTTACACTGTATTCGTCAATATCCTCTTTACTTTGGATTTATCATCGTTTATTCTCATTCCGTATTTTTCTCCTACCTTGTTTATTCTATCCATCATATGTTGTAGCTTCTCTTCTGTTGTAACCAATACTTTTTCATCTGCATATCTAGTTGTTTTTATTTTTTCTTTCCTTCTGTCACACATTCTCCCTCTTCCAAATCTTTCAAAGCTTCCTCAGTTAGTCGTTATCGATAATTGTTAAAAATGATTGGTGATGTGCAGCATCCCTGCCTAACCCCTCTTCCAATCTTTACTGTTTCCGTTTCTTCCAGTGTCTTTTGAACCTGTACCCTTTGTCCGAAGTATAATTCCTTGATGAATTTCCTATCCCTCCAATCCAATCCTATTTCTCTTAGGATTTATCATACATTATAATCAATTAATTTCGTTTCGTATTGAATTATGCTAATTTTTATAGTTTTTACTTGTTTAATAGTTCAAAATAGATTTTTTTTTTGTAAGAAATTAAGTAATTTCTTATAGAGATGATAATAATAGTCAATTTTAGTTTTTAAATAAAAACGAGTTAAATTTCTAACTTATACTATTAATATAAAATGGGTGAACTTTTAAAATATTTACTTATTAAACCATTGTCTTAGTCTTGTTGATAAATTGATTACGAAATACACATTAACATATGCACCATTCATGTAAATCATGTGTATGTGGTGTTATGGAAGAAAACATGTCCTAAGTTATCCCTTCAGGTTTCAGAATGAAAATTTAGAAAAATAATGCGCGGTATAAAATCAAACTCATATATTTATAAATAGATTCATTTGTCGTTAGTGTACGGCTGACCTTGAATAAGATTTTTTTCTGTGTACTGTACTGATTGATGCACACTATTCGAGATAACTCATGTAAACAATATCACGCTGCATATATTTAAATCATTTACCACGTTTTTAATTATGTTTTTGAGGTATAAACTCTTTATACGATAAATATTATTTTTCTGAATATGATAATGAAACAAATATTTATATATTAAGCGTCTTGTGAATCGAATTTTACTTTTTTACAAATACATAGGAATTCGTAATTTTTTAATTAAGAAATTTACGAAATTCTTTCGGTATTTGTTGGTAAGATTTTTAAATTTAAATGTTGCCTTTAAAAATTCTATCTTCGTTAATTTTTGGATTTATTTTGTTTTTTTTTAATCATTCATAATTCTTTGTTGCAAGTGAAAAATGCGTGCTGACAAAAAAACCGTCTTAGAAACTCGTTTTTAAGAAAAACGAGTTGAAAGTTTTGAGATTTTACTTTATGTCCCGATTTAAAAAAAAATAATTTTTTTTAAATTTTATAATAACTTTCCAAATTTTTTGAATGAAATAGCCAATTAAAAATGAAGCTAGTTTTAGTATTTTTCTGAAAAAAAAAATTGATTATAGCCAATAAAAATGTCAGTTAACGCACTTTTTTACTAGCGACACCGAATTATGTAATTAACTATTAGATAAGCTTAATCTTTTTTTCAAATCGTGATTTCCCGTTTAATCTATCTGTACTTAAAAGGATAACTTATAATGAAGCATTAATATTTAAAGATGCTTGTTTTTTTATGTTATTTGTATGTGTTAACATTTCTTTATTTTAACATTTAAAAAATAAATGAAAAGTTAATTTATAATCTTCTGCACATATAATAAAATAACTACGGTCGTCCTTGTGCGCGCTCACGTAAAAATTACTTAGATTTTAATAAAACTCGGTAGATTTATACCTTAGAGGGTTAATTTTTTCCTCGTTTTAGTCGAGTGGGAAATATCAGGTTTGATTTTTACGACCCGATGCCTTTTTTAGCGTTTATATATTACATAAATGTCGAATAAAAATTTTTAGCGTGAGAAAAACGCTATTAACCGATATTCGAATCAGGAATCTGCGCTTAAAAGACAAGGTAATTTTCATTTAGCCGTGATAATTATCTTTATTTATAAAAAATATAGCAGCATATTTTTTTCTATTTTTCTATTTTCGATTTTTTATTACTGTTTACTTGTAATTTTTATTTAATCAGTTATTAAGAGTAAGAAACAATATAAAATTTCCTAGATGTAAAAATTTAACTAAAATCCTGAACATAAAAAAAAATTATACTTTAGTCATCTTTCATTAAATTACGTCAACACATCAGTTTAAAATTGTTTTTATTCTAAAGGAAGAGGAAGAAGATAAGTCGTAAATTATTTTTGATGATGGAATTCTCTTACCAAGAAATGGTTGTAGGGATTCACATAATGCTAATCTATATTAAGGATTACGTCTTTCTTATTTTTTCTTAATTGTTAAGTAGATAATTCTGCTATTTGATTAAATACATTAATTCCGTTCTAGTTTAAAGAAAATTGACAGTCAAATTAAGATAAAATGTAAATAATAAAAATTTTAATCAGACTACTTTTCCGTTATCAGAAATTATAATAATTTTTATTATAAATACTGTGCAGTAGATTAAATACATTAAAATGAAGTTTTTGAACAGCAAAATAACTATTATTATCTATATTTTTATTATTTTTTTTACTCCCTTATACGAAGTTAAGGAAGTATTGTGGTCGTGGAAAATTTCGGTTTTCAGATTTCAACGGAAATATCCATTTTGACTATCCTTGAATCCATTTTGACTAGTTTCGGCGTGACGTCTGTACGTACGTATGTATCTCGCATAACTCAAAAATGATTAGCCGTAGGATGTTGAAATTTTAAATTTAGGACTGTTGTAACATCTACTTGTGCACTTTCCCTTTTGATTGGAATCAACTTAAGTGTCCAAAATCCAAACATATTTGGATTTTGACTTTTTCTTAACTGCAGTAGTAAGCCCTCATTGAGAGATTTTCAATGATATTTCATAAGTGGTAGTTATTTTCATCGATTCCAACTGAAGGCATATCAGTTCGAATTAGACTTTATCTGCTTTTTCCTGTTAACTTTTTTTTTTTTTTTAATTTAAATATATTGATTTATTAATTATTTAACGTCTAAATGTAAAAAAAGTTTTACGATAAATAATATTTCAACTATAACCACAAAAAAATTCTGAAAAAATATCAGAAGTTATAAATGAAATAAAATTTTATGTACTTTTAATTTAAAAAAAAGTGTATATATAATTTAATAGGCGTACAAGGAAGTCATATGATGTCCACATCAAATATTTTTAATTTAGTTATATGATAGTTGATGTGACATGGAAGGATGTTTAGTGGTTTTTAAATTACTTAAATCGTACAGATATTTGTTGGATTCAATTTTTTTTGGTCAAAAACCATCAAATTTATTCCTTAATTAAAATATCGAGAATTTCAATGTAGTTTCATTTTACTCTTGAAGGAGAAATCACAGAAATTATCCGCTAGCTGTTACTGGAAATATGTTTATATGGACTTTTTTTTTGTTTTCAATTTTAGAACTTTTCCGCAAATTCTTATGTTTTTTCATGAGATATTCTATATGTATAGCTATAATAAAAAAAATAAAACCTCGCTATTTATTTTCGGATTCTACGTATCAGAATAAACAAAATATGTAGACGAAAGTTGTTGATTTCTCATTCATCTACATTCTGTACGCCATTTTGTTTTTTAAAAAGAAAGATTATACCTCAAAATCAGAATGAGGAATTATTTCAATATTTGGTACACATGTTTACATCATCTTTCTCTTACAAATTAACAATTATGGTGTAAACACTTTCACAGATTTCAAAATGGCAGCCATGTAAATTTTTAAATCTTTTTTATCTCAGTAATAGTTTTATCATAAATTGTATTATTAGATAAATAAAATTGTAAGGCAAGGAGATGGACTGTTTCCGATCCTTTTTAACTTTGGCCTTGAAAAAGTTATAAGAGTATGGTAGAAAGAATTTATAAAGTTAAACGTACACGAAAACGTAAAAAAGACGCTAAAACTAAATTCATAAAAACAAACATTCTTGCCTTCGCAGACGATATTTTAATTTTTGCAAGAGATATAAATGAGGCTAAAATCAAAATTCAAAAACTAAGCGAATGCGCAAGAAAAATTAATCTTCAAATTTGTTATGAAAAAAATTACTGATTTTCCAGTGACAAAGAGAACAGAGCTCACACCCTTAAAATTTCCGACAACAAAGAAATAAGTAGAGGTCAAAAATTTAAATATTGGGGGAAATCATAACACCTAATATAATTGAAAAAAATGGGATGAAGAAAAGAGTACGAAAAATGGAAAGTCTATAGTCTCGCAAACATTTAAATAAAAATTTCCTGTCATATAACTCCAAAAAATTGAGGCGTTATAAAACTGTAGTCCAACCAGAAGCACTGTATGGGACAGAATATCTGCAGTTTTTTATTTCAGAACAAGAAATAGCAAAAGTAGAAAAAAAAAACATTGATGGAACAAAATACGAAGGTGGAATTTACAGTTTGAAAAGTGAAAATTAAATTTACAAACAAACAGAAAAAATAGGGGACTTAATCCAGAAAATAAAATTACAGTTTTATGGATATTTATGTAGAATGAACAACCAAAGATTGACAAAATAAATATTTAATTTCTACATAAATAGAGCCACGGTTTTAGAGAAATAAAAATAATCTAAACACATTAAACACTTCTAAGGATATACCTAAAGACAGAGATAAATTTAGAAAAGTGATTCGAGAATCTAAGTTTCTAGCGAGAAAGAAAAAGAAGGATATACACCTTAATAGACGGAAGAAAGGCGACAATAACAAAACAAAAGAATGAAAACCTTTTGGGAAAAGAAAAATAAGTCTAAACTATGTAAACGTGATCCGTAGTGGTCGGAACGAAAAGAAAAAAATTGTAAACTTTAATTTTAAAAATTTATCGTCATTTCACAAGTTATTGCAGAAAACTGAGTCGTTTATAATTTGTATTGCGGTATATTTGGAAACGCTGTTGTAATAGTTTTTGTCTTATAATAGGTCAGAAGTATATAAAAGATATTGAAGTTAATGTCTCGACACACTAAATTTTTTTTGTCATAACTACTAATATCATGTATAGAAATGAAAAATAAATTATGAAAGAACTGTAATAATTTAAAATCTATCAATTTTTTTTTTAGTTTAAATTAGTCTTTATGCAACAGAAATCTGATCAGTTAATGAATTCATTTTGCTTTATGTTTTATTATTATTTTTTTTTTTAAGTTAAACCAGGTTTAGTTTAATCAAGTAAAGAGAGAGTAAATTTTAATTAAATAATGGTAGATCAATCAGATTTGTTTTATTTATTTGTTTCTCTTTTATTTGATTAACATTGGTAATAAAATATTCAAGTGGTCTTTGTATTAAATAAAACTAAATAACCTTTGATTATATTGAATAGAACACGAGTTTTTTTTATATGAGTCTTAATTTTAGGGATTTTGTGTAATTCTTAGTTTTATTACTACGACATATATTTATTTACAACTACCGATCATCCTGGCGGAGTAATTGGTGTTATCTCAGCCTTTCATCCGGAAAGTTCCGGGTTCGAATCTCAATCAGGCATGACATTTTTTATCCGTCACACAATTGATTATCAAACATCAATATCCGTTATCGGGTGTCAGCCTGTTGTTGCTTTATATATAAATAAATTTTTTACCTGTATGCGTTGCTAAAATTTAATATACAATATTTGTATAACTTACATACTTTCAAATAAATTAAATTACCGTTCAGATCCTTTATTACCGCAATATTTTTATCTAGCGGACGTGTTTTTAAAAAATCGTCTGTTTTGAAAGAAAAACAAAACTGAAAAATGCGAACACTTTATTAATTATGAATAAAAACTACATTTATTTACTACTTTTCTATATAGCTTCTTTCAACTGCAACAATTTTTCACATCGTTTTAATAGTTTCTTCATTTCCTCTTCAAGAAATCACACAGCAGTGCCATTTTGCAATTCATCGTCACTTTAAACCTTTTTCATACAAACCACTTTTAAGATGAAAACAAAAATTGCTAGAGCTTAGTCAGGGTAGATGAGAGTTTCCAGTAGAAATTTTTCTAATCCCCTTATTATCTGATATACCGTGTGCGGCCGGGAATTGTCATGCAGAAACAAAATCCTGAGAATATCGTCATATATCGTTTGTTTGTTATAGCTCTTTTAAGATTTGCTAGCGTTTCACAGTACGTATAGTTTATTCGTAATATTCCTTTACACTTAAATCGACGAGAAAAACACCCTTTTTGTCCCCTCCCCAAAAAAAAAAACAGTAGCCATAAGTTATTTATCGAACTCTCTTGTTTGACTTTTTTTGGTCTATGAGATGAATGCCGCCATCGCATCGACTGCTCTTTGTCTCGACTCTCGAAAAGGAAATCCAAACTCATCTCCGGTAACGATACGATCAAACAAGACATCACCTTCATTTTCGTAACGCCGCAAAAATTAATGGGCTACAACAAGACGTTTTTCCTCGTGTGTGTCGGCTATCTTCAGCACCCATCCGGTATACAAGTTTTTATAGCCCAATTTTTCAGTCAAAGATAGTGTGTTTTTCTCAAATTGTTTCCTCAACCTTTTCAATCAAATCATTCATTATAACTGACGGCCGCTACGTTCTTCATTGTAAACATTTGTTAAAAAATAACTTCGGTTATTAAATAAAAACAAATCGAGATAATGAATACAAATTGGAATAAACAAAACCTTTGAACCCTTTGATGACAAGTAATGTGATACGAGATGCAAATATATTTATGAATAGTGTAGGGATAATATAAATATCTGTGTGCTAAGCAATATGTAATTTATATAAATTACCTGAATTTGTATAACTGTAATGATTTAATTTGTATTCTTTATCTAACCAAAGGTTTGATTCACAGCAAAGGTGTGGAATTACTTTTTCTTTTTCGTTATAAAAATGTAATCTCTTCAATTGGGCGAATGTCTGTTACATTAAATTACGCCGATATCCGTATAAGAGTGGTGGAGCCTCAGTATTTCATCCAGGGATCCCGGGTTCGTATCCCGTAGAGAATTTTTTATACGTTATAAAATTCCATTTCCATATTACCAGATAAAAGCTTTAAAAGCTTCTGTGGCGAGTTAATGAATTAATTTATCATTGCAAAAAAAAAATTACCTAAAGGAAATTCAATCTTTCATCTAAAAAAATCGGTTATGGAAAACGTGTAATGTTTAAAGAAAATAAATTATCCGCTAGTTAAACAACAAAATTTAACGCTGTAAAATAGGATACGCTCTAATTTTTAAGCCTTAGTGTTCACCATATAATGGAGTTATATGGATAAATTTACAATTAAAAACAATTTTCAAATTTTAAATAAAAACCAATCGTGAAATAATTATCTAATCGGCCGAATTGTTCTTGATTTTAAGGCGAACGTCGGTATATAAACACCTATATTTAATAATTATGTACTTACTGTGTGTGTAATGTTTCAGAATTTTTCCCCCAAAAAAAGTTTTACAACTTTTTTCCCAGGAATCATTACAGTTTAGCTTATAATTACGTTATTAATAGAAATTTAGTTAAATCTTGTAGATAATTTGTATATTTAACGTTAATTAGGCTAGCGTATGCTATGTTTGGTTAGATTATGTTGGTTTCGTACTGACGAATAGTACGTAACATAACGTTACCAACTGTAACCTACGCTCGCTAACCTCGTCTAATTAACGTTAGATATACGACAATAAGTTCATGGTTAATTCATAATTATTCAAATACATGTTGTTTTACATTGATTAAATAACTTTTAAATAGAAAAATTTGGGGGAGGAATTCCGAAAGAGTACCAATGCGTCACGTTCAGCTCTCTTTCGCAGAGATCACTGCTTCATCAACATAAACAAAATTTTGTTTACTGATATATATATATATATATATATATATATGTTAATTTTTTTTTTTTTGTTCGATAACAATTATAATTACAATCGGCTCTTCTGCGGAGCCTGAGTAAGTTTCCTGACAAAAGCACGTGATAAGAAGGTCCTTAAGGAACCCGCAAAATAAATAATACACAATAAATAGTTGCAAGCAAACTTAAAGTCAAATATGAAATTTCAAGCTCAATCATAAATCACAAACCATTAATTTCAGCACCATATAGTCCACAAAACAAACATTAATAACAAAAAAAAAAAGAAAGAGATTAACAAGAAATTAGATATGACACCACTAAACTTGAGGTGGTTGTTAGATTCCAAACTGTTACGCAGACCCTAAGTCGAGTACATAGGCTCGTTTCAACCGTCGGACGTCTCTGCTGTTATCGAGTAGATTAATTGCAAAGTGGTTTACATGATTCTCAAGCTTCTGCAGGCATTTGATGTTGTGCAATCTCACGAACCGATGGGAGCTCCAGATAATCCTGAATCTCATCATTCCGCGTGAATGATGAATATATGTTGAATTATATGATGAGTATATGAATTATTATGATGAATATATGAATATAAGTTAAATTAGAAACTTATTTTACAAAATTAAAATACACAGAAATATGTTTATCATTTGTTATTGATATAAAACAATTAATTTGAATTTAAATTTATTTATATTTTTAAATAATATGTGTATATATAAGTTTAATAAATTTGTTATATTTTTATTTTTAAACATCTTGGTTCTCAACCCGTATATTTTTTGTTTTTGTTTTTCTGGACATAAATTTTTACAAAGTGCACCGATTTGGATGAACCCTTTTTAAACAATACAGAATGATCTCACAGTGGGCAATTAAAAAAAAACGTAATAGGGGAAAGCTTCGTTCTAGGTGGTAGAAACAACCTGTTTATTGTTTTTTTTTATTTTTATTGAATACGTGCCTTATATTGCTTGATACTTGACGTATACTCCGTAAACGAGTGTCTTTCTTCGGTTCTTTCGTTTCGTAATTTTTTATCTTCAAACTCTGTTACAACAGTCAATGATTTGAACGTTCTTCAGGTTTTTCATTACCAATACGTTTTCTAATCGAAGGAAAACCGTCTGATCTTTGTTCTTAAGTCTCATATCATGTCTTATAAATAATAATATGAGCATGTGTTAAGCATATCAAATCATGTCGACGTTTCCTTTAAAACTGAAATTTTCTTTTTTTTTTTTGACAATTTACGTTTCATATATTCCCCTATTTTAAACAGCTTCTGCTCATGTACACTTTCAGAGTATTGACTTTGAATCCAGTGCATCCTTTCCCTCGGCTCTTTAAGTCGTTTTGAACAAACCAGTTTTGTTTAAAAAATGTTTTTCTTACAAGGAATCTTTTGTAGGTCTGCCCATATTTCTGTTAACAAGAAGTTACAAAACTGAAACCGATAAAATAAAAAATATGTTTGAAAAGAAACTGAACGGTTTCAATAAAAGGAAAATTAAAAAAGATGTATTGCACTGAAAATGAAAAAAAATAAAACTTCTTCTACGCCCTCAATATAATCATTGAAATTGATTTTTTAAGTCGGCGCCAACTTTTAGAATTAGCTTGAAGTGATGTCAATTCAATTAAATTTCATAGCCGTATCTCGTGGACTTTTAACTTATTTAAAATATGACGCCGACTTCAAAAATTAAGTTTCAGTGATTTTTTTTTGAAGGTGTAGTTGAAATTATTTTTTTAATTGTAATATTTAAAAAATTTTTTCTATATATTTTTTTTTGAGTCGATTAAAATTTTTTTTCAGAGGTATTGTGTAAATAATATTTTTTTTATACGTTTTGATGGAGCAAATATCTTAGCGTAGCGCTAAAATGAATAATAGAGTAAAGAGTAAAGACTTAACAGTACATTCTATTTATTTTAGTTGCCAAAGTGATATTTGTTAGACGGCTTGTGAATATATATTTAACTTTTAAATATAGTTATAAACTATTAAGACTGTGAAAAAAATGTGATGATTTCTTTTTACGTAAAAATCAAACATTATGATGAGAAGAGTTTCAAGAAAGGTTGGTTTCGAATATTTGAACATAAATTTTACTGTAGCTTTACTACCTGTCACTGGTTTTAATATATAACCGAATGATTGGTTAAAAGTATAATATTTTAAGCACCATCGTAAGAAATATACGTATACTTAATATTTATTTACATTCAATAAATCTTTGAAAAAAAAATCAAATATTCATTTATACACGATACAGTTTTATTTTCATTTTTACTTAACTCTGTTAATGGTAGATTTAAAAATTATTTTATTTATACAATAATAACAAATAAATTTTATCATTTCCCATAATATTTATATATATTATTTTATTTTATATCCAAAAAAAAAAAAATTACAATAAAATTGTAAACCGTACTGTAAGAGTCTCGCAGATATCATTTTCCGCTCAAAAAACATTTTTGTAACATAAATAAAACTGTTTTTAAGACAATACATTTCTACTATCAAAATCTGTTATAATTTAGAATTTTCTTTGATAAAAAATAAATGTTAAATATATGTAATAGAAAATAGATATACAATAATAGATAATAAACAATGTTCAAGCGTTCCATATAATAAGCAAAAAAAAGAAAAATTTGTTACAAAACTTTTACTAACCCGATTTCATTTATATGTAATACATATCACATTTACAGAAATAATACAATTCTTATGTTCGTTGTTTAATAAATGAAAATTTAGTGTATTACCTTTTATGATATCAGTATAGTTTTGTTAAAAACAGTTTTATTTATATTACAGGAATTTTGGTTTTTGAACGAAAGAAATTATATTTGCGAGACTCTTACCGTGCGGTTTACTATTTCATTGTAATTTCTTTTTGATATCACTGCCTTTTGTTAGATTATTCTTTTATTTTTTTTATTTTGAATTGCCTTTCGAGAACAAACAAATATACATTTTTTTAATTTCTCGACCAATTTTTTTTTTTTTTTTTTTTGATAGTCATATCATTCGTTTCATTCCTTAGTTTTTTTTTTTAAATGTAAAGTGTATTTTTACGTTCTCCGTAACTAACAGATATTAAAAAACCGGCCTCCGTGGCGCGAGTGGTAGCGTCTCGGTCTTACATCCGGAGGTCCTGGGTTCGAATCCTGGTCAGGCATGGGATTTTCACACGCTACTTGTCATTCATATCATCCATCCTCTGAAGTAATAGAGCAAGAATATATATATATATAGATTTGAATATATATAGATTCTTGTAAAGGCTTAATAAAAATTTGCCAGAATGACTTCTATACGGGAAGAATTAACCGCATTAAAGTTTTGAAAAAATCTATGTAACGTTTGAGAATAAACAGAGGTAAGGGGTATTATTTCTCGGTAAAAAATTCATGAAGGATTAATTTTCTTACCTTTTCATCGCTTTTTCGATAAAACTAATAAATATCTTTTCTTATTTCAAAAAACGACCTCTTTAAAATAAATAAAAATATATAAATTTCTATGAATGCTAGTTTATACAGATTCTTTGTAATTTATTAGTTAATTATTATTGTAAAATAACTTTCAAAGTTGTTAAACTCTTATTTTTATGAAATGGAATATTTTGATAAATACTATTTATATAAAATTAAATTTGGTTTGATAATTTTGGTATCTTTAAAACATTAATATTTTATTTTTCAAAAAAATTATCGAGATAGTAGAGATAAAAATTGTCCTAATAGTAAAGAACTGTTTTTTTATAAACCTCCCCCCAAATGTCAAATTTTGTAGTTAATTAATAACTTACAATATGTTTTAGAAGCGAAGTATGTTTTTGTGCGCTACTCATTCGTTACCTTTTTTTTACATGCAGTGCTACTTTTAACATGTAATTATACTTTTACTGTTACTTATATAATCAAAGGCATTAATTTATTGAATTAAACTCATCACAATTAGTGTTCATAATTATAAAATCTTTTTTATTTATACTAAAAAGATGAACTACTTTTACATTTGCGTTCTAAAAAAGATTGGAAAAAATAAAACTATCCTGAAAATGTTATAGTAGTTTCTTTTAATTGTTTTTTTAACTAGTCATGTACTTTAAGCGTTAAGAATTACTAGCCAATCGTATCTCTCTTAATTTTTTGAAAATTAGTTGGCGTTGCGATACGGTCCAGAAAGACGTTCATATTTAAGTTTGCTGTAGCAAATCTTAGCCGGTTAATCGTCCTAGAATAAAGACCTACATCGAGAAAATGTTTGTTCTAATTTACATGAGCATACATTAAACGTATTACACCAGTAACACATACTTTCGGAATGATAAGAATTTACAATTATTTTGATTTTTGCCGTTCTTTATTATATTCGTAATGACACAATTTAAAATTAGTATAATAAAGTTTAATTATTATCAACCCAATAGAAGGTAGATTTATAAATAAAATATTAACAAAAAATTACTCAATTTCCCGGAACGCATTCATTATATACATATCGATGTGATATACCTTGTATATACAGGTGATTTCAAATTGCACGACAATCTCTCGGGAGATAATTCTACAGCCAAAGGTAAGAAATAAAGTTCATATAAATGTAGCTCAGAAACTTGTTCGTTAGCGAGTTTCGGCTCGAAAAATATTTAGCCCTGCTTTCTGCTCCCTCCGAAATTAAATCGTACTAAAATTCTTCGGGTACAAGTAGAGGGAGTGAATTTGGTGCTTCCTTATGGTAGCACCATAAATATGGTGATTGAGAAAGAGGTCCCTAGACCTCTTTTTCAATTAGGTATTAAGAAAAACTGAGTAAAACAGGAAAAAAATTGTCGAAAAATTCACTTTTAGATTGGAATAAAGTAACTTTATTAATTTATCAATAAACAAATAAAAATTTCTAGTTAACTTTGTAGAGAATTTAATTTTGAAAAAAATGGTGTTAATAATTTATTAAAATTAAACACAAATTTGAGAAGTTCAACTATAATTAGAAACAAAACACATAATTTGGATCGAATAAGTGATACGATTTTTAACAGATGTCTGTCAACTTTGTGCGTACGTATGAGTGTCCCAATGATTTTAGCTCCAGCCTAAAATGTTGAAAAGTTTTTTAAAATTGTCTTTTTCTTATTTCATCTTTTATGGAAGGGGTGTTAGATTTAAAGAAAACTTTATTTAATGTTTAAGCAGATGCGTTAAGCTTAACCTATATATGAATATTTTTAGAAAAACGTTTCTTAAAATCTATTCGCCCACCTCTAAAAAAGTATATACAATATATATATATATATATATATATATTTTTTTTATTTTATTTTTTTATTGCAACTCTTTTAATTTTTATTTCTAATAGCCGGGAAAGTAAGTATGTATATATATAAATACATACATATATACACAGTAAATATCGAGACCGACAATTTTAGGTTCCGACAGTCGCAGTAAACGATGTTTAGGTAGCTTAATGTTATTATTTTAATATCCCATCTACACGAGTATTGTAATACACTAAAATAATAATCATTAAAAATAATAATAATAATTTATTTCCGTAATAAAGTAATATAAAAAAACAAAAATATGCAATAATAAATACAAATGCCGTAGAGTAGAAGAAGATAGAGAAAAATTGTAAAAATTACTTTTTCTGCAAAAAGTCGGTTATTTTGGTTTGTTTCGAATATTTCGTGTTGTGAAAATGTGAAAATGAAAAACACGCTTTGTTTTTCATTAGCAACTCCGTAAACTTGAGAAACTAACAAACTGTTTTCATTGCCGCTGAAACTTCCTTGTCGCTATCGTTACCTTCATTGTCATTACCTACGTCCCCGTCTATTTCTGCCTTACTAAAGCCACTACATCATTATCTGTTACAATTTCATGCGTTTCTAAATCTTTGTCAACCTCTTGATAATCTTCAAACAATGCATTTGACAACGATTGGTTTTGCAGAGTTATTGCCACATTCCGCTAAAGATTCTTCTTCGCCTACAACGTCGGTAACTTCGTCAGCCTGTGGTAAAAATCCTGCTTGTCGAAAGCAATTTTTTACAGTTAGCGGAGAAACCTCTTCCATGGTCTTTCTAACATAATTATAACATCCAGAATAGTTGTTGTGTTTCCTTTTTTTGATTTAAATCCTGTATCATATGTAATATTAGGTGTTTTTTGTAGTGGACTTTTATCGACTTGATCAGTCTAAGGGCTGTGAGACCGCTTTTTTTTCAGTGGTAAGAACAGTAACTTTATACACGAAAGATTTTCGACGTGTGGATGAGCCGGGCAGTTGTCAATGAGCAGCAGTATTTTGTCATTTTCAATCTTTAATTCACGGTCCCGTTTTCGTAACCAAGACGTAAAGATATCACTTATCGTCTAAGTTTTCTTGTTACTTTCGTACATAACAAAGCGATTTCAAACTTTTAAAACATCGGGTTTTAGCATTTTTCCCTGTATCCAGAAGTTTTATTTTGTCACTTCCAATAATATTTGTTAGTACTGTTAGTCTTTCTTTTGATTTCATAAAATTTGTTTCAACATTTTTCTTAATTTTTACAGTTCTTCCATATCACCGATATTGTCGAATGACCTACGTCTAATTCTTGGACAACGTCCTTATTAGTTTCGCTATTCTCTAACTGCCAGAAAATGTGCGCATTTTCCTCTATCGTGAATGTTTTTCGTGATGTCATAATTAAATCACTATTGAATAAATTACACAGGGGTACGTAAAATAAAATACTGTACCCACACGATATGATTCACAGCAAAAGATTATTAACTGAAGGTGACTGGTTCAGTTTATAATGATCTGGTACAGGAAAAAGATGGCAGAGGAAAAAACTACAGTACATATGTAAAAAAAAGGAACTGTCAAACTATTTCTGTAGCTACAATTTAGATATACTACGTTACTGATGACTCACTTCTGTCCGTCATTATAAGCAATAAATTGTTGTATTTCAGCAGGAAAAATAAGTCATGATAACCGATATGACACTACAAACATGTCATTATAAACAATTTATTTATGCATTTACAGCATACCAAACCATCCAAGGGACAACGTTTTGGTCACTAATTGCGATATGTCATTATATCCGATGTCACTATAAACGATACTGTATGTATATATATATATATATATATATAATGGATTATAATTAGAAATTTGTTTTATTGTTAAAATTTAACATAGGAGATCTTACACATAAGAATACTTTGTTTTTGGGTTTACGACTTGTAAAATGATTTTTTTGGAATTTTGGTATAAAAATGCAAATGACGACTGAAATATTCTAAACTTACGGTAATTTTTTACCGAAGTTTAGAATGATGATTCTATCCCCGATTTCAGTAAATAAGTAAGATAAAATTGAAAACTTTTAACAAATTTTCAACAAAAATTATTAGTTTATCTTGTAAAGTCTTATTAAAAAGGCATTCTTTATTTCATAAACTACTCGTTCTTTTTCAGTTATCAGTACATTTTTTAAAAATTAATAAGAGCGGTTGTAATACCGACATCATAAGTATTTAATAATAAAATTAATATATGCTTTTATCGTCATAACCAAACTTTTATGTTAGTTTTTGTATTAAATACTTAAAAAACATTTTCGTCAGTTTTAATAATTATAATGATTTTTACTCAATATTTTACTCGTATTTTTTTTTTTTAATTTGGTTTTAAAAGTTTTTATGTTTTAATTTTAAAATTACTAATTGTGGTTTTATTTTATGTTATTTTATTCTGTCACGGTTGCGTTTTTGTTAGAAAGTATCTTTTGTTTAACGTATCACAAGAATGAGAAAATTCTGAATTTTCAAATAAATTAAAATTAAAATGTGATGTAAAAAGAAAATGTAAAATTTGCAATTCTTTAATGTGTAAAAATTCATGAAAACATGTTTTTATTATCACTGTTATTTTTTACGGGGATTTTTAATAATTAAAAGTATAAAATAATTTATAATTTTCAACAGTTTAATTTTTAAAACTCTATGTAAATTCCAGGAAACTTCACAAACATCGTTTTCACCTTATTTTTTCTTACATTATTAAATATATAATTGGACCATACAAAATTGATAATTTTTGTGTTATAATTTTTATCTTATAAAATTAGATAAATTATTGATCGTATTTATTAAATACGATCAACACGATTATTAAATTATTTGATCGTATTAGATAAACCCATTATTGATCGTATTTCATCTTTTGTGTTATAACTACCGATGGTGAAGTGAGTCAAGTGGTGACAACCTGCCGAACTCATGCAGAACTCATGCTTATTTTTTATCAATATTTTAATTTGATGATTTTTTTACTTTCCCGGCGTATATGGCTATTAAAAGGGAAATTATGGTGATGATTTCAAAAATGGAGTATCGGATTTTCTCCAGATCGTTACGTATTGGAGTCCAGCTAGTTCATTTAGACCATTGATTCTCAACATTTTTCGCCCACCGCCCACACTGAGAATTAAACATTTTCTAGCGCTCCCAAAATTTTGAAACGTACCGTCTGTTAAAAATAATAATTGCAATTTGTTTTTTAAGATGCTCTCTTAAAAACACCAATTGCAATTATTGTTTTTAAACGTGGCATATCCACTTTCTGAGTTGAAACTTACATTTTAAATGAGAGCAATTAAAACATATTTAATCATATTTGGAAGTATTTTTATTAAAATTGCTTTCTCTTTAAAAATTTGGCTCTTTCTCTTTAAAGTGGAATATTTCGGTTCGGAAAATCGTAGAGACTTACAAAAAAAAGAGATGAAAGCTAAAGTTTTAAGCTTTTAAACGATTTTAATGCAGTTTGCTGAACAAATTTTATTTCCTCATGCGCTCAATCTCAAACACTAAGAAAAACTTTCAAATTTGAAAAATGTTTATTCCCACTGATTTTTTTTCAATTTGATGATTTGCTTAATTGCAACCAAATTTTTTACCCATGTTTCTTGGAATAACTGAGAAGGTTTTTAGATATATTCCATATCGAAAACTAATTATGTGGTAGTAGAGATATGCTGGTTGAAGCACAAACTTTAATGAATTGAATCGATGATCTGTGAACTGCGAGTCTCTATCACTGTGTGAGCTGTGTTTGAACTGAATGATTCGAATCAATCGAATGAATAATATTAAAAAAATAATTGAGTTTAATTAACGTTAAATAACATAAGTAAATTTAAAAAAAATTCTGTTTAACAATAATGGGTTTCCCGTGGGGACTGCGTGTGAGACTACAGTGGTGAGGTATGCGAGCACCTCGTGGAAGGATAGACCAATCATCACCATCAATCGGTAACAAACGGGGTGCTTCTGGGGCGCCGTTTTGGGAGGTGCAATGGAGTGCTGTAATATTTCTGCAAACAATCATTCGATTTTCATAATTCAAACGGGGTATTTGTTAGTAGGTTGAAGGCTAACTCTGTACCGGTCAGGTGCAGATTACAGTTATTCGGAAACTTATATATAAAAAGTTTATCTGTTATCGTATCACGCGAGAACCAACCGACCGATTACTTTCAAATTTGCAGGATGCATTCGTATTATCCCAAGGAAGGTTTTAAGTCATCAACTGAGGCCCTAGCTCCCTTGAAGGTTAAGATATTAAAAATATTCATTATTTCTTCGACTCCAAGGAGGGTGAAGTTGTGAATTAAAGATATTCGTTAAGGGAAAAATAGATTAATCCCCTTACTTCTATATTATGTTTCTACCACCTCGGCAAAGAAATCAGTTATGAATTTTTCGTCGTTAAAGGTTGTGTACTTTAGTTACCTAACTAACGTAATTATCTTTTGTAATTTAGTTTCTTTTAAAAGTTTCTACACATCTTGAATACTATAATTATTATTTATCAGTATTATTCTCACAACCATGAGAGTAACGTTCACTGCGCAGGTCCAGGGGATGGAGCTTTATGGGTAGATGATAAATGGCGACCGAAGCAAACTTTGCGGGTGGCCAGGGTGCCGGTCTCCCTGGAAAATTGGAAATGGCGAGCGAAGCGAGCTCTGCAGCCATAGAATAGGCTTTTTGGTTACGTCAGGCCCCGAGGAGCCCCTGAGTTGTTTTAGGGTTCGCCTGGGCTGATCGGAGCCCCGACGGTCCTCGTTCTGGGTAGACGGGCCGGCTAGTGTATGTATAATATATAAAACTAATAATTATATATATATTTATATATAATTTTATATATAAATATAATATATATATATATATTATTATATATATATTAATATATAATATAAACATATAAATTATGTAACATTTGTTAATATTTTCATTTAATTATAATTAAAAAAAAGTGAAATATAAAAAAGTTTTTTTAAAATACTCATATATAACATATTTCATAATTAGAGCGCATCTCACGCTTTTCGTTTTAGTCATGTGTGAATAAGAAATTTGTTTAAAAGAACTTTTAAAAAAAAAAAAACTATTTTTACTTCCTTGTACGAAATAAAGGAAGTATTGTGATCATGAAAAATTTCGGTTTTCAGATTTCAACGGAAATATTCATTTTGACCATTCCTGAATCCATTTTAACTAGTTTTGGCGTGACGACTGTACGTACGCATGTACGTATATATCTTGCATAACTCAAAAACTATTAGCCGTAGAATGTTGAAATTTTTAGATTTAGAACTGTTGTAACATCTAGTTGTGCCCCTCCTGTTTTGATTGCAATCGACTGGACCAAAACCGTTCAAAAATGCCCAAAATCCAAAATAAAATTGGATTTTGGACTTTTTCTTAATTGCAGTAATAAGCCCTCATTGAGAGCTTTTCAACTACATATCATGTGATACTTATTTTTATTGGTTCCAGAGTTACAGACAAATAGAATTTTTATTTATGAAATATTTGGATCGTACAAGGGGAAGGCACATCGGTTCGAGTCAGACTTCACTTCCTTTAATTTTTTTTATTTTTTTAAATTTAAATATATTGATTTATTAATAATTAATAACCTCTGTAAAAAAAATGTGTATATGTAATTTAACAGACGTAAAGGAAGTCGTGTGGTGTCCATATCGAATTTTTTAATTTTTAGTACGGATTATTTTTCTTTATTATCACTATTATTATTACTTTTTTTCTTTTGAAGGGAAACGTGCTTTTAGATTCAATTTTTAGTCGAGTCTATTTAAAAAGATAAACTTATTTGTAAAATAAATAACCATGTTTTATACATGTTTTTTTCTTGTTTTTTTTTTATTTTATTAAAGTTTGTGTTCAAACAACTGATTGACGATGTATTTTTTATATTACAAATTTTAAGAAATAATTTTACCAAGTCTGTGTAGATGGAATAATTTTAATGAGGTTTATGCAGTTCAATTGAGTGTTTCCTTACTCGCCTACACATTCATATTTTTTATTGAGCATCATGTAAAATCGTGTCTTGTGAAGTCGATGACGTAATTTAATTTTTAAGTATATGTCTGTAAAAAGATAATAATATTTTTAATATCATTTTTCCTTATTTAATTATTATTCTTTATTTATTTAATTTCTTTCTTTATTTTCATAAGTATGAAATATTAAATAAATATGTTTTTATGAAACAAAAAGGTTCAAAATAATCTTTCTTTTTATCTTAAACATAATCTTAAATAATTTGTTAATCTTTAGACATTTAAAAATATTTACTTATAATAAACACATAACATTATTTTTGAAGATTAATGATTGATATTTTTTTATATACATTATCAGACTCTCCTAAATAATACTTAATAATCCTTGAGTTGATAATATTGCATTGTACTAACTCTTCTATTAAGTATCATTATTCTTTTTAATCAAATAAAAAAAAAAAACAATCATAAAATTTTTATTATTTATTATAATTAATTAAAACAATCTTTCCTCGTTTTCTATGTGAAAAAATTGATGTATGTACACAGAGTATTACACAAAAAAAAATCAGAAGCAATTTCAAGATGTATTCTGCAAGTAAAAAGTTCATATAAATGTTGATTTGAAAACTCTTCGTTATCGAGTTGTAGACTGTGAAAATTTACGCTACGATTTCTGCTCCAAGGGTTTTCTGAATTTCTTAGAAAATAGATTAAGGGGTAAATATTATTGTTTAATTTAGTTTTTAACCTGAAAAAAAAATAAAACAGATCCCAGAAATTTATTTCTAGTAATTTTTTTTTAATTATTGTAAAACAGTATTTGGTGGCCGGAAAATATAATTTTTTAGGGTTGACGTACAATAACTTCGTTATATTATCAATAAACAAATAAAATTGTGCAAACAAAATCTAATTCTGCAAAAATCTGCGTAATATCAACTGAATATAAATAGTATTAGAAGAAAAGTATTATATTACATTTTTAAACCTAAACAAGAATTATTTCATTATTGAAAACATCTGTTAATAAAATTAGCCTTAAAAATCAGTAAAAAGAAAAATTAAGTTAGATGATATACTTCAATAGCATTTTTTAAATTTTACTGTGTTATATTAAAAATATTAATTAACGAAAATTAATTATTTAGAAATACTTTGTGAAAAAAGATGAATTGAGAAATTTTAGAATCGCCAGTAGTAACAACTAATCAAAAGTTGAAATTCGAGAACTGAACGTTTAATTTTTAATTATTTTATTCTCTGCTCAAATCCTATTAATTGAAACTTTTTTCACGTTGAAAACAAAATAAATTTATAAAAAAAAGTCTAAATTTTATTTTTCATTTAAAATAGACGTGGGAAATTTAATCAAGAGGTAGGTATTATAAATAATTAGCGATATCTGGGAACAATGATATCTTTTCCATCCCTGTCAAAACTTTACAGCCTTATTGAAGCAACGATTGGGATTAACTTTTCTTCTTTTTTTAATTTTTATTTTACCTTTTATCTGTGAGTCAATAGTACTTATTAAAAAAAATCGCATCGCTATTGGTGAAATAGCTGCGAATAAATTGCGCCCCGTTTCAATATATAGAAAAATAAACATTTTTTTATGTTAGCCATTTTTACTTATATAATATTCTCTTTACATAACTGCTATTTTTTTGGAAACACATTTCGATGTTTTCCACTACTGTAGAACTCGTAACCCTATAATTTTCCATACAGTGGAAAAATAAAAAAACTTCTTATGAAGGCCATGGTGTATCAGAAAAAGATACAAAACATAAATCATCTCAAGGAACGTATCACCAGCGCCATTACTACCATAATTCCATGGAGGTTCTGTATCTTTCCCTGATACACCATGGACTTCATAAAAAAATTTAATTTTTCCTTTGTATGGAAACTTATACGACACTCTGTAGCATTAGGCGGCCACTATTTTAGTTAGAACTATCTTAGTTTGATGATTTTTTAAGTTAAAATACAGAACCTTTGAAAAGTTGCTGTGCACTGGAAATATAGTAGTGCAATGAAGAAACTTTTTTAATTATTACTTTGTATTTTTATTTCATTATTTTATAGAAACGGATTTTAAAAAATTGGAATAGTTTATAAAAGGTGTTGAAAATAAATTCCTTCAACATCACTATACTGCACACGTTTCAGTTTGTTTTCAAACATTTTAACCAGCTGATGTACTGTAATGTTTCGTACGTTTGCCGGTTTTAAACGGCTTACGTACGAAAACTGCGGTTTTTAGCTCGTCAATCGTGCATGGTCTGCTGCAATACACTGCTTGTTTAAATAAGCAACATATAAAGCAATATCTGACTCCCCCTCATGTAAAGTAATCGGGGGGAGTCAGATCGGGCGATCGTGTAGGCCACAAATTCCTCGAAATGATTCTTTCACCTAAGAAATTTCGTAAAAATGTTATTGACATGGTAACTGTGTGCTCTGTGGCGCCATCTTATTGGAACCAACCGTGATTCATTTCTAGTTACTTTAACTGACTAATGAAGTTTGTTAAAAACGATCACTATTAACTGTATTTTCAAAAAAGATTGGACCCAATGTGAACGTTCTACTCGCACTGACCCAGGTCCAATTTTCGTTTCGTTTTAAGGTTATTTGTGTAATTCATGGGGTTAGTTGTCGACCATAGTCGTGTATTTTGTGAATTAATATACCCTCCCAGATGAAACCACGCTTAATCTATAAAAAACGCTATCTCGAGAATACCTACGGAATTTTGGTCAATAAAACGTTTAAACCGTTGACAGTAATTTATTCTTTTGGCATGATCTGTAGGTTTCAGTTCTTGAACACGCATTACTTTGTAGGCGAAAAGTATTAGTTCTTTTTTTACAGCTTTACGTACGGTAGCAAGTCTGATAGCTTGTTGCTGTGCTATCTTACACGTTAACTTTGATTTAGTTTTGTTCATAGCATCCCAAATATCAAGCAACTTCTGTTCATCAGTTTAGGTGTTCTTTCGCTTCGATCAGTGTCAACAGAGTCTGTTGCCCGAAATGTTCCTATAAAAGTTCAAACTGCATTGCGGTGAGGAACAGGAGTATTTGGAAACTTTTCAGAGAACTTGTTCTTCACTAAATCAGTATACTTGTCAGCTTCACGGAAGACGTGTTCAACGAGAAAAATGCGTTCCTCTACAAAAAAAAAACCTTTCTCGCAACTATTGATTCGTATAAATGAAACAAAACGAAGTTCGTTCAATTACATCTTAACAACTGACTTCTTGGGTTATTATTAATAGACGAAAAATTATATTATATAATTTATAAATTGTATTAAAAAATATTAAAAAATAAAATTTGGTTTTGTATTGACAATAGTATTTGATTAACCCTGAAAGTAAAAAAAAATAAAGGCGTATTGTTGTTGCTTACATTGCAATCGGTGTTATACGTTATTCATATTTATTTATTTTTTACACTTCTTTTTTCAACTATTATGTTCCATTTTGGTGTCCGCCCTTTGAAAAATCGGCTTAAACATAAACAAAAAAGGTGTATCTACACTGGCGGGCATACCCTAATGATTTTCATTATGAAATTTCCAAAATATCATTGAGACTGTTAGAAAACTGTGCTGCGTTCCGGTCATACTCAGTCAACATTTTTAAAGGGAAAACTACCGATTTTTTCCCGCCTTTTTCGGTATGATCTTATACACTTACATAAATTTCACATACGAGTCGGCGGACATTACCGCCAGCTACTTATCTTCCACGCAGTTTTCCATCATGCATGGATTGTGGTACAATATCCTCTCCTTATATATAAATTTCCAACTTCCACCCGCTACAAAAGTTTCCGTCTTTTACACTGCTTTCAACCATGAGTTATTTACAATTAGTGCAAGTAATATTACTATTTTCCATCATTTTTATCGATAGACAGTAAAAAGAAACAGGCCTTTATATCTTGGATTATAAGCAACGCCCAATGAACCCACAGAACAACCGACCTAACGCCGAAAGAACAGAATGCATGACATAATTATTCTAAAGCATACTGCACCGTGACTTTCCGAACACTCTGTATTTGTTTTTCAAAGCCTTTTAAAAATGATGCCTCACATATCCAACCTGTTTCTTTAAAACCATTCAAGTTTCCTCCCTCGTGTTGGAAATTTGATGGTCTCATTCCTGAAAATAGTTTGCCTTAAGGTAGGAGGAGTTTGATACGTTTAATTTTTCTATGCTTAACGGCTTAAATTTTTTTATAGGTTCCTATACTTCACGAACACCCTTTATATTTTATCATTAACTTCAGTGAATAAATAGGCTAAGTGCTATTGGTCAATTTTAGTAACTTTTACAATCTTTTTCGTTTTTTTTTTTTTTTTAATTATAAACAACTTGGTTTTATTTTAAAAGCATATACTTTACCAATTAAGAATAAAAAAAACATTTGTCAGAATGTTTTTCGTATTATAATTTTTTTTCTTTTATATATTTTTAATTTCTATTTGGGATAAAATTAATATTTCAAAAAAGTAATTCAATGTTTATGTATATCTATATACATATTATAAAATGAAGATTAATACACATCTGTCAGTTTGTTCCGTACATTTGTTTTGTCTTCATTAATTTAGAAAAGCTGTTATAACGGAACATTACATACACTTTTCTTTTTCTTCTTCTTTTTCTATGGGTTTTTCTCCCTACCTCTCGCTCTTTTTCCTTATTATTCTGTTATTAATTTTTTCTTCTCTTTTTTTTTTAATAAAGACTTTATTTATGTAAATAAGAATTTCTTTTATTTATTAATTTTTTCTTATGCAAAAAAATAGGTAACGTAATACATATGTAAAGTAGTGTGAATTAATATTACTTAATGAATGAATAAATTTAAAAAAATAATTTTAATTCTGAAAAAACGTTATTTAAAATTCATATTAATAACTTTGATATTGTGTTTAATTACCATCTAAAACTACTCACAGTTTGCTATAGTAGAATTTTGTGTTACAACAAAATTGAATTTCTTTTAGAGAAAATCATTCTTACTCATTTGCTTTAACTATATGAGCACAGTTTGCCAATTCTAATATCAAATTACCGTAGTTTCTCAATGTAAATTCGCGAAAATGCTGGTACAGAAATCATTATTGGTATTAATTTTAATAGCAAGACAAATTTTCGGGTATTGCAGTCATGCTAATAGATCGATACCATAAAATTTATCGACTTTAATCTATTTCAATAAGTTTGTATTAATTTACCTCTCCCACCTCACTATATGTGTGTGTGTGTGTGTGTGTGTGTATATATATATATATATATATTACGTAAAGCAACATCGAATGAAATTTTAAATAATTTTAGTAAAAAAATTTTAACTTAATTGCAAATTTAGTAAATGTTTTTAATTTAAAAAAAAAAAAATGTTTTGACTGAACAAATGTATGTTATGTAAATGTTTAAAGTTTTTATATTTTGCTCAATAACCAAAATTATACAAATTAATAAATTGTAAAGATGTTGCTTGGTAATTATATTTGTAAATGGAAATAAAGATAAATCAGAAAACATTACTGAGGATGGGGTTATGCCCGAAAGCACTATAATGTAAAGGCAATAAAAATAAGAATGTTTCTTTAATTCTATACTTGGCGGATTGGCTGAAATTCAATATATATATATATATATATATATATATATATATACGCGACGCGCGCGCGCGCCTGTGTTTGCTTAGTTAATGTTTTCTCTTTAAATCTACATGTTTTGTATTTTTAACAACTTACTATGGTATAACATAAATATAATCAAAATCAATTGTAAATCTGATTTGTTGCATATGGTTATTTTTGTTTACTTTTTCTCCTTTTTACGGTGTACATTTATAAACAATTAAATCTTTACAACCTATTTCTTTTTTTAAATTTATATTTTGCTTTTTTCTTTTTTAATATTTTTGTTACATAATATTCTATTCTATTTACTAAACAATTTTTCTACTGGGTGATCGCAAGTCAACTTGGAATTTAAACGGTTATTTTTTGTTTGTTTGCTAATATTTATTTATTTATGATTATAATAAAGAATAAATCATGTAGATTACTTAAAACTATGAAAAATTACATATTTTAAAGGTCTTCATTTTTCGATTTCGCACAAACGAGCTTAGATTGTCGCATTTCAAATCAGCAAATATGTAGCATTCCAACAACCCGTTGGCCAGCTTTTCAGTTTATTCTGATTGGTAGTTTTCTCCTGTTACTAGTTTTTAATTACAGAGCTACTCTAATAATTAAAATAATTTTTTTTTATTTTCTTTATAATACGAATAGTAAAAATAATAAGGACTTTATTTGGAAAAATATTGGATTTTGTAATTGAATAATATATTTAATTATTTATTTTGTGTTTCTAACTGTTATTATTGAAATAATAAAACATACTATCAATTATTTAATAAAATGATAACATAAACTAATCTAAAATAATGATAACATAATATAATCTAATATAATTACAATTTCCTTAATAACATTGTTTTGATAAAATATCTATTTACTGACGTCATAATTTTTAAAATCTTTTATCATCTGTTAATTTGAGCACTTCATTCGATGTTTTTAGTTTATTTTAATAACAAAAACAAATAAATATTTCATATTCCACGGTCGTTGTGTACGTATTATTTTTTTCTTCCGGTTGTATAACATTGACCCATAAAATGTTTTTTTTTTATATCATCACACGCGGTGGTTTGTATTCAGCTAAAGCAAAGCAATTTCTCTTAATTAACGCTCTGTAGCGAAGCAAATCACAAAAAAAAACACAATAAATAAAACTTAATTTAATTATGAATGACATATAAAAACAAAAGAAAAAAATTACAGATCGATACACTAGTTTTCACAAAAAAGTCAACATTTTTGATGTGTTTTATAGCGGTATGGTGAAAGGTTAACATAAATTTAAACATTTCAGTAATGAAATATATTGTGAATTAACTATAAATGTTAAACAGAATATAATATTTGTTAAAAGAAATGTAATTGCTGACGGTAAGAGTACACCATTATTTTCTACTATGATTTAAATTTTTAAAGCTATAGGATTAACATGATGTATTTTTTTAAAATGAACAGAAAATTTATTCAGGATAAATCTATTAGAAAATATTAAGAAAGATGTAAGTTTATACTGACTAAGCAGTTAAAAAAATTTACAAAAATTGTAATTTATTAATTACAGGAAGACTAAATTAGTTAGAAATTATATCAATTATTTTTATGACCAAAAAATTGTAGTGTTCTCTAGTCTTTCGGTCGAAAAACGCGTGATCATATTATACAGCATATGAAATCTCACGAAGAAACAGACAAAATTTCAGAACATGTTCTACAAGTGAAAATAAAGACAAAAATTTCTATGAGCATGGATTAGAAAACGCTTCGTTTTCGAGTTATAGCTTGCGAAAATTTCGCCCTAATTTGTTCTCCGATGGTAAAATGCCTTACCGAAATTCTTGGAAGTAAAATTAAGGGGTAAAGTTTATATTTCTTACAGATTTTGATCTAAATTGAATAAAACAGGTACGAAAGCTATATCTGTTTAATTTTGGAAAAATTTATTTTAAAATTACAAAAAAAAATTGATTTCTCAACTCAATTTAGTAGCTGGAATACAAAACCGCATACCATTGGATTGGAACGGGCAAAAGGTTTTTATAGTTATAGTTTTGAAGGCTTACTAATGTAGAAAATATAGGTGGAAAAACCACCCATTAACTCCTTTTCGGAAGCAAAATATAGTTAAAAAAATAAAAATATATATTGTCATTTTCTGGGAAGTGGGTGAAGGTTAAACAAAAGTTTTTGGAAATTTGTGATATATATATATATATATATATATTGAATTCAGCCAATCTGCCAAGTATAGAATTAAACAACATTCTTATCTTGATTGCCTTTACATTATAGTGCTTTCGGTCATAAGCCCAACTTCAGTAATGTTTTCTGATTTATCTTTATTTCCATTTACAAATATAATTACCATGCAAAATCTTTACAATTGATTAATTTTTATAATTTCGGTTATTGAGAAAAATATAAAAAACTTAAAACATTTACAGAACATACATTTGTTCAATCAAAACAATTTAAAAAAAAAATTAAATACATTTACTAAAACTGCAATTAAGTTAAAATGTTTTTACTAAAATTATTTAAAATTTCTTTGAATGTTGCTTTACGTTGTTGAGCATACAGTACTGTCATTATTGAATATAAAAAGATTAATTTAAATTAATTTATAAATATATATATTTTAAGCTATTTTTGGGGAGGGGGTAAATGTTAAATAAAAGTTTTTGTTAGTTTGTGATCTCGATAAAAAAACTTCAAATTTAAAAGAAAATTGCTTGTGTCCCAGTAAAGATTTGAAATTTTATTCGGGCAAAACACCCCTATCCCTTTTTAAACATTTTGTTAAAATTTAATACATGCTTCCCCCTCCCCCTGAAGATAGTACCTGTCTTCCAAATTTGACGAAAATCGGTCAATAGGATCCAGAATATAAGCCCAATACAGGTCAACATACATACGCACAAACATTGGTCTGACAAAAATAGATTTTTTGGTGTAGGGAGCATTGGAATAACAAATTTTTTCACAGATTATTTACAATTTATTTAAATTTAAAAAAAATGTGTCAGCCACAAAACTTTAAAAAAACGAATTCTTTTTGAATTATTTTTACCGATCTGTTTACTTTCCGTTATAGCTCTAGCAGCATATATCGCTATACCCGGGAAAGTATAAAAGCTACTGCTTATGTAGAGCCACCGACATACATTAACATTTTTTGTAAGAAAATCGGCGAACAATGGGATTTCATAAGCAAGAGTACGTAATGAAATCAATTGAAAGTATACTGAAGCGAATCCTTGAAGTTATTTAAGTTAAAGACTTATAAATTTTCCTCTTAAATAATAATCTGCCGAGGACGACGGTAGCCGGAGTAGCATTACTTTCTCTGCGAAGCCGAGACTCTCTTAGCCGGCTTTTTTTATTGTCATTTACATTTTTTACTGTAATATTCTTCTGCATCTCCTGAACGTATATTATAGTTTGTAACGTTTAGTGGTGTTACTTCTTCCCAGAATCTTGTTTGATAAAATATATATTCATTCAAAATTTTAATTACATTTCATATTCATTTAATTTATTGTAAAAACATTCTTCCGTTTTTTGATTGTGTTTATAAATAGTTTAATCTTTAAGAAATAAAATTAAAGAACAATATTATTGTACGACCATTTTATTTCTTCACTTAAAAACATATAAGCTGTAATTTTAGAATTAGCTTTGAATTTTACTTCCTTCCTTCACTAGTACCCTAATTTCAAAATGTTACATAGATAAATGATATCTTTACTTTTACTTCTGTTTTTCTTTATCTTCTCTTTTCAGGATTAATGTTACCGGATTATTGTTTAAATTTTGAAATAACACATCTTTCTCTTTAACTACGTCTAATCTTTTTTCTTGAAAGTGTTTTTTTTAACATATTATTTTAATTTACGTTTTCGAAAACTTTATGAAAATCTAAATTATTTATTTATTTATTAATGTATGTGTTTAAGTATATCCCATATTTGTAATTACATAAATTAAAAGTAGGTATATTGATTCTTTTACGGTAAAAGTTCTTTTTTTATCAAAATTATGAAAAAAAAATTAGTTTTAATTATTAGGGTAAATTAGAGATAAGTTCATTAAAAATAAAAAAAAATAATAAGACAACAAAACTATGACTTGAGTAACTGATATATTTATTTCGAATTTCTTACCACTAATTTTTATTTTTAACTGTAAAATTTAAAAAAAATAAAATAAACAGAAGCTTAAGAACAATGATTAAGAAACATTAAGAACAATTTTAAACAAAGCTTAAAGTAAAGAACAATGATTATTACGTTATATATGAATTGATAATTGTAAATATTTGAAGTTTTATATCAGTTATAAAATAATTACAGTTTATATATACAGGTGTCCCGGGAGGATTCTGCTAAACTTCATAGGCGTATTTCTTTCATTAAAATAATGAAAAAAGTTCATATAAACAAGGATCATATAAACATGGGCCATAAAATGATCGTTAGCTAGTTACGGCTAGTGAAAGATTTCGCTCCGATTTTTGTTTTTCCTACTGAAATTTTAGGAAGGTAAATTAAGGGGCGAATTTAGTGGTTTCTTATGGTCGGTCCCAGAACTTATCACCATTATTTTCTACGACGTACGGTGTAAAAACAAAAAAAAAAAATTGAGTTGAAAAAAAGTTTTTAGCTTTGGGGTAAAATTACTTTGTTAAATTGTCAACAAACAAATAAAAGTTATTGGTTAAATTGATAGAGAATGAAAAGTATTCTTTGCGGTTGAAGTTTTTCCTACCATAATTACTCTTATATCATCGTTTAAAGTACAGTATCTTGCATAAGTTTAAGGATACCCTTGAAAGACTGTTTTATATGAGTTTAGCCTTTAACTTATGAACTCTACATTTAAATCTCATATACCTATGGGAAAGAGCTTTGAAAAATACACCTGTTGATGATTACAACAACCTTCTAACTTATATCCTTAACGTGTCCTTAAACTTATGTAAGATGTACAAAATAAAGACCGAGTCCCGGCTGCCTGGGTGGGGCATTAGGAACGGCATAGCCGGGCCCAAGATTAATGTTCAGGTGGTTTGAGGTAATGGGACTTTTCGGAGCTCTGTTAATGGTTATGTGCTGGTCCGGCTCTGGGTGACGGGGTAAAAAAGGAGAAAGGAAAATAAAAAGATGTTGTACAACCGAAAAAAATTTCGGTTTTTTAATCAGTACAAAGTTATCACTTTTTAAAGTTAAGACACACATGTTTTGTAAACCAAAATTTTTGTTAAATGTTGACTCGTTTGCACAATAATTAATTTCATCTATTTCTAGTGTAATTTTTTTGAAAACCATATTATGTAATCAAACCATCTGTTTATGCCAATATATTAATATTTGTTAACAAACAAATATAAATATTTAACATTTTTTAAGATTATTAAAATATTTATTTGGTAATGTAAATGCATTTATGTTTTGTACCGTATTTTTTCTTTTATTTTACGAAACAATCTGACATATTGATAAATATAAATATATATTACTCTTGTATAAATGTATTTTACAATATATGAACTTAAAAATTATGTACCGTATTAATAAACGTTTTCTTTTATCAGAGAACACTTTTTTTATATTGTCTGTAGCTGGTTTTGTCAAGTTAGGAATGATTTAATTTTCCTCTTTATTCTTTATTTCATTCAAGGTCATATAAACAGTATGAGTGATTCTTAATCATTGCTAAAAGCGTATTATGTACAGTATATACATGTGACTGTGTGTGTACGTTTCACGTAACTTAGGTGTGAGGTCTTTTGTTATGCAAGTGTATATATTCTTCATAGATAAAATATGTAATATATATATATATATATGTATCAATATTTTACCGTGTCACACCGTGGGCTTACTTTGTCATACTGGCATACTGGTTCTTTAAATTCAAGATCCTTTCATTGTATACATATTCAATACATCACACACACACACACACACACACACACACACACACACACACACGCGCGCGCGCACACACACACACACACACACACACAGACACTTGTACATTTATAAACATATACGAATAGTAGTCTAGTTATTAGTTATTTGTTCAGTTTTATATATGCGCGCGTGTATGTATGTGAGTACGCAATTAATTATCAATATTTACTTTCGAAAAGTTTGATCATTCCGTACCAATAAATTTCTGTTTATTAATTTAATATATATCTAAAATTTAAATTAATTTATTAAAATTGTCAAAATAAAATTAAATTATGTTGGGAAAAAGAAATAGTAATAATAAAATAGATATCTGAAGTACTTTGTCTTTGGTATTTTAAGCAGCATCTTTTTATACAATTTTTTTTTTATCATGTGAGATATTTACAATCTAATTAAATTATTAATTATTAATCAGGTGATTCACAAAGATTGTGACAAATGTTCAGACGTGTTCTACTCGAAAAAATAATTACTTATTACGCAATAACAGATAATAATATTATTAACCGTTTAGTACAAATTAGAAATATAATAATTTATTTTTATTTTAAGGTTTGATTATTAATCAGTAACATTAGATAATTTTAACATTTATGCTGGACCCCCTCCTGCATCCAGATATATGGTAATGGGAAATTTACACACAGAGAAATAAGTTCAGAACTTGAGTAACAGCTAATTTTCTAAAAAGAAATTACTTTATGATTATTGAAGCCTAATAAACGTCTTAATATACTGATAGTATAATTTACGTGAGCCTCGAGAGATGGTGAAATATAATTCACAATCGCCCATGAATCACAAATAAAATAAATATGCCGTAAAAAACATTTTATCTTCTACAATAACTAATTTATTTTTCCACGTAGTCTCATTCACTTATAAAAATCTATTTCTTCCAAAGGTGAGCCGGTTTTCTCATTCCGTCAATAAAGAATGCTGGCGGTTTTTCCTTGATCACGACTTCATTTCATCTATCAGATCATTATCTTTGGTGAGATGAATATCTTTAATATCCCTGTATAATTGCGAAAAAAGTGAAAATTTCTGGACTCCAAATCTGGTTAGTACGCGGGGTGGGAGTGGAATAGGTTCAATTTTCGTTGGTCGCACGCGTTGTATGTGTGGCAAAGTGTTGCGTTGTAAAATTATCGACCTATCAGTTAGGCTATACATTGTAATGTGATCAGAATTGTACTGCATTTAATGTTTAATTATTAAAAAAATAAAAATTTTTGGTCCATTTGATTACCTTCCTCGACAGCATTTAAATTTATAAAACAGCAACAACTAGAAGAGTGGATAAAATATCAGAGATTATAAAAAAATTTAAAATTCTTTAGTCGATCCCCATGGGATTCCTTTATTTTTAAATATTTCCATGTCGTCTAGATACGGTTGGATTTTTAATCGTGAAAATTAAATTTTAAAAAACTGATAGTACAGGTCTCATTCAGGCTCTCGTTTTTTGGGCAAAGAATTATTTTATTGGATTCATTATTTGCTTTAATAAGTCGGCCCGATTTGGTGAAATTTTATTCAACAAAGCTAAGAAAAAAAATATACGGGAACCGTGATGCCGCTTTGTCTGATGAAGGTAAAAATTCAGGTCAAATTTCAATTTATTTTTGTCAACGGATTTTTTCTGAGATATAAGGAAAACCTTTTTATTTTTGATATAATGTTAAATAAACCCCCACTTCATAATCCGATAGGCTTAAAACCTTGAAATTTTAAATAATTTCATAAGTAATTTATCGTATATCAAAGCTCAATTTTTACGACTACTATACAAAAAGCCAAATAATTAAATAGCTTTCCCTTCCTCTGAGAAGGAATAATAATATCCCTTCCTGTTTTTAATTTTTTCCAGAATTTTATGCTATCTATATCTCGTATATAAATATTTTTCAGTCGTTTTGAAAAAATGATGTAGAACCAGTCCGGAGATATTAATGAAAATACAGGCTAACTCACTTATATACATACATCTTCCGGAAATTGCTTTAATTTTTTTAATATTTTTAGGACTAAGAATGTTTTGAAACGACATTTCCAAAAACCCAGATATCCACAATTTTGGCCGGTCGCTATTTCTTTCGTAGTTATGCTGCTGCACGAACAATACAACTATATCAGGGAAAGTGATGGAAATACATGATACTTGTAGAAACGATTTGCGATGTTTTTAATATGAAAATAGTTTCATGCAGTTCTAAATAAATAATATAGTCTTAGTGTGAGCTGTTTGTGGGAAAAGTTGTTTTTTTTTTTTTTTAATCAAAATTCCTTGGATAAAGGTTAAGAGCGGCTATTGTGAGAGAACAACCAATGCGTAACCTTCACCCAGCGGTTTGTTTCAAATAGATTACAAGTTTGTAGTAAATTATATTTTAATTGTTAAAATAAGAAAAAAAAAGTTTATTAATACCTTGAATGTTTATTTATTTTAATAAAATGTAATATAACGGAATTTCTTGATGGTTTTTATTTATTATAAAATAGAATATTCAGACGCGAATAAATTTTTTTTGTTAATTAAAAAAAAAATTAAATATTGAATAAATTTTATAAGAATTAACGGATATAAATTGACTTAGCTTGTAATACAATAAATTTAATGCGTTTCACATATAAAAGATACGATATAATTGAGTGGCGTTTGTTGTTCGTTGCTCTTTTCGTTTATTTATTATACTCTATTTAAACTTATCGGTTCATCTGAAAATAAAAGAAAAATAACAATTTGAAAATGAACAGATCTCTTCATAAATAGGATAGGTACATGAAAAACATATAATAATAAATATACCCTTAATTCTGCAGTTTTTTCTGTTGTGTTTGTATGTTAAAAGTGTTATTTGTAAAATTTCTGTATATTTTAACATGTTATAAAAATAGCGGAACTATAACGTCTGCGCATACGCGGTTATCATCTATCCTAATCGTATAAAATTGAAATGTGTTTATTATAAACAATTATTTACTTCTACTAAAAAACAGAACAATTATCGGTTGTCATTTGTAGTAGGCACCGTATGATTTATAATTATAAAATTCAGACTACAACACTTACAACACTTTCAGCATAAATTACATTTATTACAATAGTAATACAATATACTCGTATAAATTATGAATTGTGGAACTGTTACATTTTGAGATTTAAATTTAATTGAAATGAATATAAAATTCAGTAATTTATTATTTAATAACAAATAATAATTAACATTTTTCAAATAAAAGAAAAGCCGATCTTCGTAGCAGAATGGTGGGGTCTCTGCCTTTCATCCAAGGGTTCTGGGTTCGAGCCCTGGTCAGTCAAAGCAGTTTTTCACACCTACAAGAAATTTATTTAATTACCATTCATCGCCAGCTCTTCCAAGGTGCGAGCCAGAATAGAACATAATATGTAGGAAGTAATTGATTTTGGGAGTTTTCTCTCTGTCAATTATAAAAGTTCATCACATCCATTCATTGTTCTGAGGGAACAGATTCTGTAGATATTTGTCGACAGATGAATTTTTATAGTTTATAATGTAAGACTTTTTGGTCGTAAGCCAATGTATTCTTTTTTTTTTTGTATTTGTGTATGTTACATCATTAGTTAAAACACTTTGTGATTCGTTAATTTTTTTTTTTTGAGGCATGAAAAATACATATAAGAAATGTCTAAAACGGACAGGATACATACTGTAAAAATGGATCGATATAATATTTTTCATTTGTATTTCTGATATAAGAAGTTTTCACCTGTTTTATTAGAGATCTGTTATCTACTTTCTCGGCTAAATCTCTATTGTAGTGTAGCTATAATAGACAGTAATATTTGTAGCAGAGCTTTAAAGGAAAAGTATAGCGGTCGACCAAAATTTTGGTATTGGGGTTTTAGCAAATATCTAAGGTTTCAAGATCCCTCCTTAGACTAAAAACATAAGAAAAAGAGTTATAAAAATCTC